>NW_027646189.1:1800000-2028188 GCF_951394435.1 Stenella coeruleoalba
TACCACAACTTCTTTATCCATTTTTCACTTTCTGCGATGTTGAACTTGTACTGTAAACGAGGTTCTTGTAAACAGAGCCGTTCCAAACTTTGGGGTGGCTGTGTCTTTTTGATTTTAATTTCCCTAAGCTATAGGACCATAAGTGGAAGTGCCCTAGGTTCTGTTGCTTTGTTTTTTAGATGTTTCAGGAAACACCATACACTTCTCCCGAGTGGTTGTTGGCAATTTACATCCCCATCAGCATAACAAGGCTCCCAGTTCTCCATGGCCTGTTGCCTTTCTGGATTTTACACTTTTTTCAGATGGCCCTTTTGACCGGGGGGAAGTGAGACTTCATTGTAGTGCAGATTTCCTTTGCAAGCTTGCTTGGTTGGCCAAAAAGGGCGTATGCGTTTTTTCCTGAATATATTCAGGAAAAAACGCATACGCCCTTTTTGGCCAAGTGCATCATTGTGGACGTTCTGCCTCTTTTCCTATGCTTTCAATGCAATTCCAGTCTACCTCCTGAAATCGGTTTCCTGCAATTCTGCCCCGCTTTCAAGTCCTCTTGGCAGCCTTACTTCAGTCTATTTTTGGACGATAGCTGTCATTTATAACTCTGCAGGTTTGTGAATTACAGTGCCCCTGAGCTCCTTTCTTCAACTCGCTTTCTTGTGACCTGGCCGCAACACCGCAGGATGGCTTCAGGCCCTAATCTGGTTCCGGCCCGGCATGCTGAGCCTTTGGTTAATTCCTCTTCCTGGTGGGAAATGAGAGTTAAATTTGCCCGTCCAGACACCTCCAGCTAGCCTCTCATTGGTTCTCGCTATTCCTGTTCATCTTCCGCAGAAATTGCAAACTGGGCCAAACAGGAGGTTAAAGGGACTGACTCTCCAAGTGGGGAGAGTGTTAGTAAAGCGTCTGGAATGTTGCACCCGAGAACTGGGGAGGAAAACTGAGACATATTTGAACACGTCTCCCGTTCACATGGTTGATCATACTTGGGTTCCACATGCATGTTTTAGCTGAAGGAAGAATACCTTAAACCTGGAGAGTTAAGACCCGTGTAATGGGTACCATGCAATATGACTTCAAAGGATCTTCATTTGCTCACCGAACCTCTCCAATCCTATCACTGCTGCGTTTATGCCCCTGTACACATGCTTGATTCTCTTTTGGAGTCATAGCAATCCATAGGTTTTAAGATACTTACTAGTCAGGTACATTCTTAGGCGTTTAATATGCGGTGTTGAGTCCATTTCGTTGAGCAAGGAGTAGCTCTTGTCTATTCCATATTTGACTTAAGGAACTTTATCTGTGCTCATTTCAATCTCTGGTTTTATGCAGCACCCCACCTCACCTTTACCCTTAAGCAAGCATAAGTTGGTTTTCTAAATTTGAGACCCTGTTCTGTTCTGTAATTCAGTTCCTGTGTAGCCAAGTTTACATTCCGTGTATTACTGATATCTTATGATGTTTCTTTTTCTGTGTGACTTACTTCAGTTAGAATCATCATACCTGAATCCACTCATTGTGCTGCTAAGGGCCTGATGACACAGATTTCATTGCTGAGTGATATTGCTTTGTAAGTAAATACCACAACTTCTTTATCCATTTTTCACTTTCTGCGATGTTGAAATTGTACTGTAAACGAGGTTCTTGTAAACAGAGCCGTTCCAAACTTTGGGGTGGCTGTGTCTTTTTGATTTTAATTTCCCTAAGCTATAGGACCATAAGTGGAAGTGCCCTAGGTTCTGTTGCTTTGTTTTTTAGATGTTTCAGGAAACACCATACACTTCTCCCGAGTGGTTGTTGGCAATTTACATCCCGCCCATCAGCATAACAAGGCTCCCAGTTCTCCATGGCCTGTCCTGCCTTTCTGGATTTTACACTTTTTTCAGATGGCCCTTTTGACTGGGGGGAAGTGAGACTTCATTGTAGTGCAGATTTCCTTTGCAAGCTTGCTTGGTTGGCCAAAAAGGGCGTATGCGTTTTTTCCTGAATATATTCAGGAAAAAACGCATACGCCCTTTTGGGCCAAGTGCATCATTGTGGACTTTCTGCCTCTTTTCCTATGCTTTCAATGCAATTCCAGTCTACCTCCTGAAATCGGTTTCCTGCAATTCTGCCCCGCTTTCAAGTCCTCTTGGCAGCCTTACTTCAGTCTATTTTTGGACGATAGCTGTCATTTATAACTCTGCAGGTTTGTGAATTACAGTGCCCCTGAGCTCCTTTCTTCAACTCGCTTTCTTTTGAGCTGGCCGCAACACCGCATGATGGCTTCAGGCCCTAATCTGGTTCCGGTACGGCACGCTGAGCCTTTGGTTATTTCCTCTTCCTGGTGGGAAATGAGAGTTAAATTTGCCCGTCCAGACACCTCCAGCTAGCCTCTCATTGGTTCTCGCTATTCCTGTTCATCTTCCGCAGAAATTGCAAACTGTGCCAAACAGGAGGTTAAAGGCGCTGACTCTCCAAGTGGGGAGAGTGTTAGTAAAGCGTCTGGAATGTTACACCCGAGTACCAGGGGAGGAAAACTGAGACATATTTGAACACGTCTCCCGATCACATGGTTGATCATACTCTGGGTTCCACATGCATGTTTTAGCTGAAGGAAGAATACCTAAATCCTGGGTAGTTGAAACCCGTGGAATGGGTACCATGCAATATGACTTCAAAGGGTCTTCATTTGCTCACCGAACCTCTCCAATCCTATCACTGCTGCGTTTATGCCCCTGTACACATGCGTGATTCTCTTTCGGAGACATAGCAATCCATAGGTTTTAAGATACTTACTAGTCAGGTACATTCTTAGGCGTTTAATATGCGGTGTTGAGTCCATTTCGTTGAGCAAGGAGTAGCTCTTGTCTATACCATATTTGGCTTAAGGAACTTTATCTGTGCTCATTTCAATCTCTGGTTTCTTGCAGCAACCCAACTCACCTTTCCCCTTAAGCAAGCATAAGTTGGTTTTCTAAATTTGAGACCCTGTTCTGTTTTAGAATTCAGTTCCTGTGTAGCCAAGTTTACATTCCGTGTATAACTGATATCTTATGATGTTTCTTTTTCTGTGTGACTTATTTCAGTTAGAATCATCGTACCTGAATCTACTCATTATGCTGCTACGGGCCTGATGACACAGATTTCATTGCTGAGTGATATTGCTTTGTAAGTAAATACCACAACTTCTTTATCCATTTTTCACTTTCTGTGATGTTGAACTTGTACTGTAAACGAGGTTCTTGTAAACAGAGCCGTTCCAAACTTTGGGGTGGCTGTGTCTTTTTGATTTTAATTTTCCTAAGCTATAGGACCATAAGTGGAAGTGCCCTAGGTTCTGTTGCTTTGTTTTTTAGATGTTTCAGGAAACACCATACACTTCTCCCGAGTGGTTGTTGGCAATTTACATCCCGCCCATCAGCATAACAAGGCTCCCAGTTCTCCATGGCCTGTCCTGCCTTTCTGGATTTTACACTTTTTTCAGATGGCCCTTTTGACCGGGGGGAAGTGAGACTTCATTGTAGTGCAGATTTCCTTTGCAAGCTTGCTTGGTTGGCCAAAAAGGGCGTATGCGTTTTTTCCTGAATATATTCAGGAAAAAACGCATACGCCCTTTTTGGCCAAGTGCATCATTGTGGACGTTCTGCCTCTTTTCCTATGCTTTCAATGCAATTCCAGTCTACCTCCTGAAATCGGTTTCCTGCAATTCTGCCCCGCTTTCAAGTCCTCTTGGCAGCCTTACTTCAGTCTATTTTTGGACGATAGCTGTCATTTATAACTCTGCAGGTTTGTGAATTACAGTGCCCCTGAGCTCCTTTCTTCAACTCGCTTTCTTGTAACCTGGCCGCAACACCGCAGGATGGCTTCAGGCCCTAATCTGGTTCCGGCACGGCACGCTGAGCCTTTGGTTAATGCCTCTTCCTGGTGGGAAATGAGAGTTAAATTTGCCCGTCCAGACACCTCCAGCTAGTCTCTCATTGGTTCTCGCTATTCCTGTTCATCTTCCGCAGAAATTGCAAACTGGGCCAAACAGGAGGTTAAAGGGACTGACTCTCCAAGTCGGGAGAGTGTTAGTAAAGCGTCTGGAATGTTGCACCCGAGTACTAGGGGAGGAAAACTGAGACATATTTGAACACGTCTCCCGATCACATGGTTGATCATACTCTAGGTTCCACATGCATGTTTTAGCTGAAGGAAGAATACCTTAAACCTGGGTAGTTGAAACCCGTGGAATGGGTACCATGCAATATGACTTCAAAGGGTCTTCATTTGCTCACCGAACCTCTCCAATCCTATCACTGCTGCGTTTATGCCCCTGTACACATGCTTGATTCTCTTTTGGAGACATAGCAATCCATAGGTTTTACGATACTTACTAGTCAGGTACATTCTTAGGCGTTTAATATGCGGTGTTGAGTCCATTTCGTTGAGCAAGGAGTAGCTCTTGTCTATTCCATATTTGACTTAAGGAACTTTATCTGTGCTCATTTCAATCTCTGGTTTTATGCAGCACCCCAACTCAGCTTTACCCTTAAGCAAGCATAAGTTGGTTTTCTAAATTTGAGACCCTGTTCTGTTCTGTAATTCAGTTCCTGTGTAGCCAAGTTTACATTCCGTGTATTACTGATATCTTATGATGTTTCTTTTTCTGTGTGACTTATTTCAGTTAGAATCATCATACCTGAATCCACTCATTGTGATGCTAAGGGCCTGATGACATAGATTTCATTGCTGAGTGATATTGCTTTGTAAGTAAATACCACAACTTCTTTATCCATTTTTCACTTTCTGCGATGTTGAACTTGTACTGTAAACGAGGTTCTTGTAAACAGAGGCGTCCCAAACTTTGGGGTGGCTGTGTCTTTTTGATTTTAATTTCCCTAAGCTATAGGACCATAAGTGGCAGTGCCCTAGGCTCTGTTGCTTTGTTTTTTAGATGTTTCAGGAAACACCATACACTTCTCCCGAGTGTCTGTTGGCAATTTACATCCCGCCCATCAGCATAACAAGGCTCCCAGTTCTCCATGGCCTGTCCTACCTTTCTGGATTTTACACTTTTTTCAGATGGCCCTTTTGACCGGGGGGAAGTGAGACTTCATTGTAGTGCAGATTTCCTTTCCAAGCTTGCTTGGTTGGCCAAAAAGGGCGTATGCGTTTTTTCCTGAATATATTCAGGAATAATTTGCCCGTCCAGACACCTCCAGCTAGCCTCTCATTGGATCTCGCTATTCCTGTTCATCTTCCGCAGAAATTGCAAACTGGGCCAAACAGGAGGTTAAAGGCGCTGACTCTCCAAGTGGGGAGAGTGTTAGTAAAGCGTCTGGAATGTTGCACCCGAGTACCAGGGGAGGAAAACTGAGACATATTTGAACACGTCTCCCGTTCACATGGTTGATCATACTTGGGTTCCACATGCATGTTTTAGCTGAAGGAAGAATACCTTAAACCTGGAGAGTTGAGACCCGTGGAATGGGTACCATGCAATATGACTTCAAAGGGTCTTCATTTGCTCACCGAACCTCTCCAATCCTATCACTGCTGCGTTTATGCCACTGTACACATGCTTGATTCTCTTTTGGAGACATAGCAATCCATAGGTTTTACGATACTTACTAGTCAGGTACATTCTTAGGCGTTTAATATGCGGTGTTGAGTCCATTTCGTTGAGCAAGGAGTAGCTCTTGTCTATTCCATATTTGACTTAAGGAACTTTATCTGTGCTCATTTCAATCTCTGGTTTTATGCAGCACCCCAACTCACCTTTACCCTTAAGCAAGCATAAGTTGGTTTTCTAAATTTGAGACCCTGTTCTGTTCTGTAAGTCAGTTCCTGTGTAGCCAAGTTTACATTCCGTGTATTACTGATATCTTATGATGTTTTTTTTCTGTGTGACTTATTTCAGTTAGAATCATCATACCTGAATCCACTCATTGTGATGCTAAGGGCCTGATGACATAGATTTCATTGCTGAGTGATATTGCTTTGTAAGTAAATACCACAACTTCTTTATCCATTTTTCACTTTCTGCGATGTTGAACTTGTACTGTAAACGAGGTTCTTGTAAACAGAGGCGTCCCAAACTTTGGGGTGGCTGTGTCTTTTTGATTTTAATTTCCCTAAGCTATAGGACCATAAGTGGCAGTGCCCTAGGCTCTGTTGCTTTGTTTTTTAGATGTTTCAGGAAACACCATACACTTCTCCCAAGTGTCTGTTGGCAATTTACATCCCGCCCATCAGCATAACAAGGCTCCCAGTTCTCCATGGCCTGTCCTGCCTTTCTGGATTTTACACTTTTTTCAGATGGCCCTTTTGACCGGGGGGAAGTGAGACTTCATTGTAGTGCAGATTTCCTTTGCAAGCTTGCTTGGTTGGCCAAAAAGGGCGTATGCGTTTTTTCCTGAATATATTCAGGAAAAAACGCATACGCCCTTTTTGGCCAAGTGCATCATTGTGGACGTTCTGCCTCTTTTCCTATGCTTTCAATGCAATTCCAGTCTACCTCCTGAAATCGGTTTCCTGCAATTCTGCCCCGCTTTCAAGTCCTCTTGGCAGCCTTACTTCAGTCTATTTTTGGACGATAGCTGTCATTTATAACTCTGCAGGTTTGTGAATTACAGTGCCCCTGAGCTCCTTTCTTCAACTCGCTTTCCTGTGACCTGGCCGCAACACCGCAGGATGGCTTCAGGCCCTAATCTGGTTCCGGCCCGGCATGCTGAGCCTTTGGTTAATTCCTCTTCCTGGTGGGAAATGAGAGTTAAATTTGCCCGTCCAGACACCTCCAGCTAGTCTCTCATTGGTTCTCGCTATTCCTGTTCATCTTCCGCAGAAATTGCAAACTGGGCCAAACAGGAGTTTAAAGGGACTGACTCTCCAAGTGGGGAGAGTGTTAGTAAAGCGTCTGGAATGTTGCACCCGAGTACCAGGGGAGGAAAACTGAGACATATTTGAACACATCTCCCGATCACATGGTTGATCATACTCTAGGTTCCACATGCATGTTTTAGCTGAAGGAAGAATACCTTAAACCTGGGTAGTTGAAACCCGTGGAATGGGTACCATGCAATATGACTTCAAAGGATCTTCATTTGCTCACCGAACCTCTCCAATCCTATCACTGCTGCGTTTATGCCCCTGTACACATGCTTGATTCTCTTTCGGAGACATAGCAATCCATAGGTTTTACGATACTTACTAGTCAGGTACATTCTTAGGCGTTTAATATGCGGTGTTGAGTCCATTTCGTTGAGCAAGGAGTAGCTCTTGTCTATTTCATATTTGACTTAAGGAACTTTATCTGTGCTCATTTCAATCTCTGGTTTTATGCAGCACCCCAACTCACCTTTACCCTTAAGCAAGCATAAGTTGGTTTTCTAAATTTGAGACCCTGTTCTGTTCTGTAATTCAGTTCCTGTGTAGCCAAGTTTACATTCCGTGTATTACTGATATCTTATGATGTTTCTTTTTCTGTGTGACTTATTTCAGTTAGAATCATCATACCTGAATCCACTCATTGTGATGCTAAGGGCCTGATGACATAGATTTCATTGCTGAGTGATATTGCTTTGTAAGTAAATACCACAACTTCTTTATCCATTTTTCACTTTCTGCGATGTTGAACTTGTACTGTAAACGAGGTTCTTGTAAACAGAGGCGTCCCAAACTTTGGGGTGGCTGTGTCTTTTTGATTTTAATTTCCCTAAGCTATAGGACCATAAGTGGCAGTGCCCTAGGCTCTGTTGCTTTGTTTTTTAGATGTTTCAGGAAACGCCATACACTTCTCCCGAGTGTCTGTTGGCAATTTACATCCCACCCATCAGCATAACAAGGCTCCCAGTTCTCCATGGCCTGTCCTGCCTTTCTGGATTTTACACTTTTTTCAGATGGCCCTTTTGACCGTGGGAAGTGAGACTTCATTGTAGTGCAGATTTCCTTTGCAAGCTTGCTTGGTTGGCCAAAAAGGGCGTATGCGTTTTTTCCTGAATATATTCAGGAAAAAACGCATACGCCCTTTTTGGCCAAGTGCATCATTGTGGACGTTCTGCCTCTTTTCCTATGCTTTCAATGCAATTCCAGTCTACCTCCTGAAATCGGTTTCCTGCAATTCTGCCCCGCTTTCAAGTCCTCTTGGCAGCCTTACTTCAGTCTATTTTTGGATGATAGCTGTCATTTATAACTCTGCAGGTTTGTGAATTACAGTGCCCCTGAGCTCCATTCTTCAACTCGCTTTCTTGTGACCTGGCCGCAACACCGCAGGATGGCTTCAGGCCCTAATGTGGCTCCGGCCCGGCATGCTGAGCCTTTGGTTAATTCCTCTTCCTGGTGGGAAATGAGAGTTAAATTTGCCCGTCCAGACACCTCCAGCTAGCCTCTCATTGGTTCTCGCTATTCTTGTTCATCTTCCGCAGAAATTGCAAACTGGGCCAAACAGGAGGTTAAAGGGACTGACTCTCCAAGTGGGGAGAGTGTTAGTAAAGCGTCTGGAATGTTGCACCCGAGTACCAGGGGAGGAAAACTGAGACATATTTGAACATGTCTCCCGATCACATGGTTGATCATACTCTAGGTTCCACATGCATGTTTTAGCTGAAGGAAGAATACCTTAAACCTGGGTAGTTGAAACCCGTGGAATGGGTACCATGCAATATGACTTCAAAGGGTCTTCATTTGCTCACCGAACCTCACCAATCCTATCACTGCTGCGTTTATGCCCCTGTACACATGCTTGATTCTCTTTCGGAGACATAGCAATCCATAGGTTTTAAGATACTTACAAGTCAGGTACATTCTTAGGCGTTTAATATGCGGTGTTGAGTCCATTTCGTTGAGCAAGGAGTAGCTCTTGTCTATTCCATATTTGGCTTAAGGAACTTTATCTGTACTCATTTCAATCTCTGGTTTTATGCAGCACCCCAACTCACCTTTACCCTTAAGCAAGCATAAGTTGTTTTTCTAAATTTGAGACCCTGTTCTGTTCTGTAATTCAGTTCCTGTGTAGCCAAGTTTCCATCCCGTGTATTACTGATATCTTATGATGTTTCTTTTTCTGTGTGACTTATTTCAGTTAGAATCATCATACCTGAATCCACTCATTGTGCTGCTAAGGGCCTGATGACATAGATTTCATTGCTGAGTGATATTGCTTTGTAAGTGAATACCACAACTTCTTTATCCATTTTTCACTTTCTGCGATGTTGAACTTGTACTGTAAACGAGGTTCTTGTAAACAGAGGCGTCCCAGACTTTGGGGTGGCTGTGTCTTTTTGATTTTAATTTCCCTAAGCTATAGGACCATAAGTGGAAGTGCCCTAGGCTCTGTTGCTTTGTTTTTTAGATGTTTCAGGAAACACCATACACTTCTCCCAAGTGTCTGTTGGCAATTTACATCCCGCCCATCAGCATAACAAGGCTCCCAGTTCTCAATGGCCTGTTGCCTTTCTGGATTTTACACTTTTTTCAGATGGCCCTTTTGACCGGGGGGAAGTGAGACTTCATTGTAGTGCAGATTTCCTTTGCAAGCTTGCTTGGTTGGCCAAAAAGGGCGTATGCGTTTTTTCCTGAATATATTCAGGAAAAAACGCATACGCCCTTTTTGGCCAAGTGCATCATTGTGGACGTTCTGCCTCTTTTCCTATGCTTTCAATGCAATTCCAGTCTACCTCCTGAAATCGGTTTCCTGCAATTCTGCCCCGCTTTCAAGTCCTCTTGGCAGCCTTACTTCAGTCTATTTTTGGACGATAGCTGTCATTTATAACTCTGCAGGTTTGTGAATTACAGTGCCCCTGAGCTCCTTTCTTCAACTCGCTTTCTTTTGAGCTGGCCGCAACACCGCAGGATGGCTTCAGGCCCTAATCTGGTTCCGGTACGGCAAGGTGAGCCTTTGGTTATTTCCTCTTCCTGGTGGGAAATGAGAGTTAAATTTGCCCGTCCAGACACCTCCAGCTAGCCTCTCATTGGTTCTCGCTATTCCTGTTCATCTTCCGCAGAAATTGCAAACTGGGCCAAACAGGAGGTTAAAGGCGCTGACTCTCCAAGTGGGGAGAGTGTTAGTAAAGCGTCTGGAATGTTGCACCCGAGTACCAGGGGAGGAAAACTGAGACATATTTGAACACGTCTCCCGTTCACATGGTTGATCATACTTGGGTTCCACATGCATGTTTTAGCTGAAGGAAGAATACCTTAAACCTGGAGAGTTGAGACCCGTGGAATGGGTACCATGCAATATGACTTCAAAGGGTCTTCATTTGCTCACCGAACCTCTCCAATCCTATCACTGCTGCGTTTATGCCCCTGTACACATGCTTGATTCTCTTTTGGTGACATAGCAATCCATAGGTTTTACGATACTTACAAGTCAGGTACATTCTTAGGCGTTTAATATGCGGTGTTGAGTCCATTTCGTTGAGCAAGGAGTAGCTCTTGTCTATTCCATATTTGACTTAAGGAACTTTATCTGTGCTCATTTCAATCTCTGGTTTTATGCAGCACCCCAACTCACCTTTACCCTTAAGCAAGCATAAGTTGGTTTTCTAAATTTGAGACCCTGTTCTGTTCTGTAATTCAGTTCCTGTGTAGCCAAGTTTACATTCCGTGTATTACTGATATCTTATGATGTTTCTTTTTCTGTGTGACTTATTTCAGTTAGAATCATCATACCTGAATCCACTCATTGTGATGCTAAGGGCCTGATGACATAGATTTCATTGCTGAGTGATATTGCTTTGTAAGTAAATACCACAACTTCTTTATCCATTTTTCACTTTCTGCGATGTTGAACTTGTACTGTAAACGAGGTTCTTGTAAACAGAGGCGTCCCAAACTTTGGGGTGGCTGTGTCTTTTTGATTTTAATTTCCCTAAGCTATAGGACCATAAGTGGCAGTGCCCTAGGCTCTGTTGCTTTGTTTTTTAGATGTTTCAGGAAACACCATACACTTCTCCCGAGTGTCTGTTGGCAATTTACATCCCGCCCATCAGCATAACAAGGCTCCCAGTTCTCCATGGCCTGTCCTGCCTTTCTGGATTTTACACTTTTTTCAGATGGCCCTTTTGACCGGGGGGAAGTGAGACTTCATTGTAGTGCAGATTTCCTTTGCAAGCTTGCTTGGTTGGCCAAAAAGGGCGTATGCGTTTTTTCCTGAATATATTCAGGAAAAAACGCATACGCCCTTCCTGGCCAAGTGCATCATTGTGGACGTTCTGCCTCTTTTCCTATGCTTTCAATGCAATTCCAGTCTACCTCCTGAAATCGGTTTCCTGCAATTCTGCCCCACTTTCAAGTCCTCTTGGCAGCCTTACTTCAGTCTATTTTTGGACGATAGCTGTCATTTATAACTCTGCAGGTTTGTGAATTACAGTGCCCCTGAGCTCCTTTCTTCAACTTGCTTTCTTGTGACCTGGCCGCAACACCGCAGGATGGCTTCTGGCCCTAATCTGGTTCCGGCATGGCACGCTGAGCCTTTGGTTATTTCCTCTTCCTGGTGGGAAATGAGAGTTAAATTTGCCCGTCCAGACACCTTCAGCTAGCCTCTCATTGGTTCTCGCTATTCCTGTTCATCTTCCGCAGAAATTGCAAACTGGGCCAAACAAGAGGTTAAAGGCGCTGACTCTCCAAGTGGGGAGAGTGTTAGTAAAGCGTCTGGAATGTGGCACCCGAGTACCAGGGGGGGAAAACTGAGACATATTTGAACACATCTCCCGTTCACATAGTTGATCATACTTGGGTTCCACATGCATGTTTTAGCTGAAGGAAGAATACCTTAAACCTGGAGAGTTGAGACCCGTGTAATGGGTACCATGCAATATGACTTCAAAGGGTCTTCATTTGCTCACCGAACCTCTCCAATCCTATCACTGCTGTGTTTATGCCCCTGTACACATGCTTGATTCTCTTTCGGAGACATAGCAATCCATAGGTTTTAAGATACTTACAAGTCAGGTACATTCTTAGGAGTTTAATATGCGGTGTTGAGTCCATTTCGTTGAGCAAGGAGTAGCTCTTGTCTATTCCATATTTGGCTTAAGGAACTTTATCTGTGCTCATTTCAATCTCTGGTTTTATGCAGCACCCCAACTCACCTTTCCCCTTAAGCAAGCATAAGTTGTTTTTCTAAATTTGAGACCCTGTTCTGTTCTGTAATTCAGTTCCTGTGTAGCCAAGTTTCCATTCCGTGTATTACTGATATCTTATGATGTTTCTTTTTCTGTGTGACTTATTTCAGTTAGAATCATCATACCTGAATCCACTCATTGTGCTGCTAAGGGCCTGATGACATAGATTTCATTGCTGAGTGATATTGCTTTGTAAGTGAATACCACAACTTCTTTATCCATTTTTCACTTTCTGCGATGTTGAACTTGTACTGTAAACGAGGTTCTTGTAAACAGAGGCGTCCCAAACTTTGGGGTGGCTGTGTCTTTTTGATTTTAATTTCCCTAAGCTATAGGACCATAAGTGGAAGTGCCCTAGGCTCTGTTGCTTTGTTTTTTAGATGTTTCAGGAAACACCATACACTTCTCCCAAGTGTCTGTTGGCAATTTACATCCCGCCCATCAGCATAACAAGGCTCCCAGTTCTCAATGGCCTGTTGCCTTTCTGGATTTTACACTTTTTTCAGATGGCCCTTTTGACCGGGGGGAAGTGAGACTTCATTGTAGTGCAGATTTCCTTTGCAAGCTTGCTTGGTTGGCCAAAAAGGGCGTATGCATTTTTTCCTGAATATATTCAGGAAAAAACACATACGCCCTTTTTGGCCAAGTGCATCATTGTGGACGTTCTGCCTCTTTTCCTATGCTTTCAATGCAATTCCAGTCTACCTTCTGAAATTGGTTTCCTGCAATTCTGCCCCGCTTTCAAGTCCTCTTGGCAGCCTTACTTCAGTCTATTTTTGGACGATAGCTGTCATTTATAACTCTGCAGGTTTGTGAATTACAGTGCCCCTGAGCTCCTTTCTTCAACTCGATTTCTTGTGACCTGGCCGCAACACCGCAGGATGGCTTCAGGCCCTAATCTGGTTCCGGCCCGGCACGCTGAGCCTTTGGTTAATTCCACTTCCTGGTGGGAAATGAGAGTTAAATTTGCCCGTCCAGACACCTCCAGCTAGCCTCTCATTGGTTCTCGCTATTCCTGTTCATCTTCCGCAGAAATTGCAAACTGGGCCAAACAGGAGGTTAAAGGGACTGACTCTCCAAGTGGGGAGAGTGTTAGTAAAGCGTCTGGAATGTTGCACCCGAGTACCAGGGGAGGAAAACTGAGACATATTTGAACACGTCTCCCGATCACATGGTTGATCATACTCTAGGTTCCACATGCATGTTTTAGCTGAAGGAAGAATACCTTAAACCTGGGTAGTTGAAACCCGTGGAATGGGTACCATGCAATATGACTTCAAAGGGTCTTCATTTGCTCACCGAACCTCTCCAATCCTATCACTGCTGCGTTTATGCCCCTGTACACATGCTTGATCCTCTTTCGGAGACATAGCAATCCATAGGTTTTAAGATACTTACTAGTCAGGTACATTCTTAGGCGTTTAATATGGGGTGTTGAGTCCATTTCGTTGAGCAAGGAGTAGCTCTTGTCTATTCCATATTTGGCTTAAGGAACTTTATCTGTGCTCATTTCAATCTCTGGTTTTATGCAGCACCCCAACTCACCTTTACCCTTAAGCAAGAATAAGTTGGTTTTCTAAATTTGAAACCCTGTTCTGTTCTGTAATTCAGTTCCTGTGTAGCCAAGTTTCCATTCCGTGTATTACTGATATCCTATGATGTTTCTTTTTCTGTGTGACATATTTCAGTTAGAATCATCATACCTGAATCCACTCATTGTGATGCTAAGGGCCTGATGACATAGATTTCATTGCTGAGTGATATTGCTTTGTAAGTAAATACCACAACTTCTTTATCCATTTTTCACTTTCTGCGATGTTGAACTTGTAGTGTAAACGAGGTTCTTGTAAACAGAGACGTCCCAAACTTTGGGGTGGCTGTGTCTTTTTTATTTTAATTTCCCTAAGGTATAGGACCATAAGTGGCAGTGCCCTAGGCTCTGTTGCTTTGTTTTTTAGATGTTTCAGGAAACACCATACACTTCTCCCGAGTGTCTGTTGGCAATTTACATCCCGCCCATCAGCATAACAAGGCTCCCAGTTCTCCATGGCCTGTCCTGCCTTTCTGGATTTTACACTTTTTTCAGATGGCCCTTTTGACTGGGGGGAAGTGAGACTTCATTGTAGTGCAGATTTCCTTTGCAAGCTTGCTTGGTTGGCCAAAAAGGGCGTATGCGTTTTTTCCTGAATATATTCAGGAAAAAACACATACGCCCTTTTTGGCCAAGTGCATCATTGTGGACGTTCTGCCTCTTTTCCTATGCTTTCAATGCAATTCCAGTCTACCTCCTGAAATCGGTTTCCTGCAATTCTGCCCCGCTTTCAAGTCCTCTTGGCAGCCTTACTTCAGTCTATTTTTGGACGATAGCTGTCATTTATAACTCTGCAGGTTTGTGAATTACAGTGCCCCTGAGCTCCTTTCTTCAACTCGCTTTCTTGTGACCTGGCCGCAACACCGCAGGATGGCTTCAGGCCCTAATCTGGTTCTGGCACGGCATGCTGAGCCTTTGGTTATTTCCTCCTCATGGTGGGAAATGAGAGTTAAATTTGCCCGTCCAGACACCTCCAGCTAGCCTCTCATTGGTTCTCACTATTCCTGTTCATCTTCCGCAGAAATTGCAAACTGTGCCAAACAGGAGGTTAAAGGCGCTGACTCTCCAAGTGGGGAGAGTGTTAGTAAAGCGTCTGGAATGTTGCACCCGAGTACCAGGGGAGGAAAACTGAGACATATTTGAACACGTCTCCCGATCACATGGTTGATCATACTCTGGGTTCCACATGCATGTTTTAGCTGAAGGAAGAATACCTAAAACCTGGGTAGTTGAAACCCGTGGAATGGGTACCATGCAATATGACTTCAAAGGGTCTTCATTTGCTCACCGAACCTCTCCAATCCTATCACTGCTGCGTTTATGCCCCTGTACACATGCTTGATTCTCTTTCGGAGACATAGCAATCTATAGGTTTTAAGATACTTACTAGTCAGGTACATTCTTAGGCGTTTAATATGCGGTGTTGAGTCCATTTCGTTGAGCAAGGAGTAGCTCTTGTCTATTCCATATTTGGCCTAAGGAACTTTATCTGTGCTCATTTCAATCTCTGGTTTTATGCAGCACCCCAACTCACCTTTACCCTTAAGCAAGCATAAGTTGGTTTTCTAAATTTGAGACCCTGTTCTGTTCCGTAATTCAGTTCCTGTGTAGCCAAGTTTACATTCCGTGTATTACTGATATCTTATGATGTTTCTTTTTCTGTGTGACTTATTTCAGTTAGAATCATCATACCTGAATCCACTCATTGTGCTGCTAAGGGCCTGATGACACAGATTTCATTGCTGAGTGATATTGCTTTGTAAGTAAATACCACAACTTCTTTATCCATTTTTCACTTTCTGCGATGTTGAACTTGTACTGTAAACGAGGTTCTTGTAAACAGAGCCGTTCCAAAGTTTGGGGTGGCTGTGTCTTTTTGATTTTAATTTCCCTAAGCTATAGGACCATAAGTGGAAGTGCCCTAGGTTCTGTTGCTTTGTTTTTTAGATGTTTCAGGAAACACCATACACTTCTCCTGAGTGGTTGTTGGCAATTTACATCCCGCCCATCAGCATAACAAGGCTCCCAGTTCTCCATGGCCTGTCCTGCCTTTCTGGATTTTACACTTTTTTCAGATGGCCCTTTTGACCTGGGGGAAGTGAGACTTCATTGTAGTGCAGATTTCCTTTGCAAGCTTGCTTGGTTGGCCAAAAAGTGCGTATGCGTTTTTACATCCCGCCCATCAGCATAACAAGACTCCCAGTTCTCCATGGCCTGTCCTGCCTTTCTGGATTTTACACTTTTTTCAGATGGCCCTTTTGACCGGGGGGAAGTGAGACTTCATTGTAGTGCAGATTTCCTTTGCAAGCTTGCTTGGTTGGCCAAAAAGGGCGTATGCGTTTTTTCCTGAATATATTCAGGAAAAAATGCATACGCCCTTTTTGGCCAAGTGCATCATTGTGGACGTTCTGCCTCTTTTCCTATGCTTTCAATGCAATTCCAGTCTACCTCCTGAAATCGGTTTCCTGCAATTCTGCCCTGCTTTCAAGTCCTCTTGGCAGCCTTACTTCAGTCTATTTTTGGACGATAGCTGTCATTTATAACTCTGCAGGTTTGTGAATTACAGTGCCCCTGAGCTCCTTTCTTCAACTTGCTTTCTTGTGACCTGGCAGCAACACCGCAGGATGGCTTTAGGCCCTAATCTGGTTCCGGCACGGCACGCTGAGCCTTTGGTTATTTCCTTTTCCTGGTGGGAAATGAGAGTTAAATTTGCCCGTCCTGACACCTTCAGCTAGTCTCTCATTGGTTCTCGCTATTCCTGTTCATCTTCCGCAGAAATTGCAAACTGGGCCAAACAGGAGGTTAAAGGCGCTGACTCTCCAAGTGGGGAGAGTGTTAGTAAAGCGTCTGGAATGTTGCACCCGAGTACCAGGGGAGGAAAACTGAGACATATTTGAACACGTCTCCCGTTCACATGGTTGATCATACTTGGGTTCCACATGCATGTTTTAGTTGAAGGAAGAATACCTTAAACCTGGAGAGTTAAGACCCGTGTAATGGGTACCATGCAATATGACTTCAAAGGGTCTTCATTTGCTCACCGAACCTCTCCAATCCTATCACTGCTGCGTTTATGCCCCTGTACACATGCTTGATTCTCTTTCGGAGACATAGCAATCCATAGGTTTTTAAGATACTTACTAGTCAGGTACATTCTTAGGCATTTAATATGCGGTGTTGAGTCCATTTCGTTGAGCAAGGAGTAGCTCTTGTCTATTCCATATTTGACTTAAGGAACTTTATCTGTGCTCATTTCAATCTCTGGTTTTATGCAGCACCCCAACTCACCTTTACCCTTAAGCAAGCATAAGTTGGTTTTCTAAATTTGAGACCCTGTCCTGTTCTGTAATTCAGTTCCTCTGTAGCCAAGTTTACATTCCGTGTATTACTGATATCTTATGATGTTTCTTTTTCTGTGTGACTTACTTCTGTTAGAATCATCATACCTGAATCCACTCATTGTGCTTCTAAGGGCCTGATGACACAGATTTCATTGCTGAGTGATATTGCTTTGTAAGTAAATACCACAACTTCTTTATCCATTTTTCACTTTCTGCGATGTTGAACTTGTACTGTAAACGAGGTTCTTGTAAACAGAGCCGTTCCAAACTTTGGGGTGGCTGTGTCTTTTTGATTTTAATTTCCCTAAGCTATAGGACCATAAGTGGAAGTGCCCTAGGTTCTGTTGCTTTGTTTTTTAGATGTTTCAGGAAACACCATACACTTCTCCCGAGTGGTTGTTGGCAATTTACATCCCGCCCATCAGCATAACAAGGCTCCCAGTTCTCCATGGCCTGTCCTGCCTTTCTGGATTTTACACTTTTTTCAGATGGCCCTTTTGACCGGGGGGAAGTGAGACTTCATTGTAGTGCAGATTTCCTTTGCAAGCTTGCTTGGTTGGCCAAAAAGGGCGTATGCGTTTTTTCCTGAATATATTCAGGAAAAAACGCATACGCCCTTTTTGGCCAAGTGCATCATTGTGGACGTTCTGCCTCTTTTCCTATGCTTTCAATGCAATTCCAGTCTACCTCCTGAAATCGGTTTCCTGCAATTCTGCCCCGCTTTCAAGTCCTCTTGGCAGCCTTACTTCAGTCTATTTTTGGACGATAGCTGTCATTTATAACTCTGCAGGTTTGTAATTTACAGTGCCCCTGAGCTCCTTTCTTCAACTCGCTTTCTTGTGACCTGGCCGCAACACCGCAGGATGGCTTCAGGCCCTAATCTGGTTCCGGCACGGCATGCTGAGCCTTTGGTTATTTCCTCTTCCTGGTGGGAAATGAGAGTTAAATTTGCCCGTCCAGACACCTCCAGCTAGTCTCTCATTGGTTGTCGCTATTCCTGTTCATCTTCCACAGAAATTGCAAACTGGGCCAAACAGGAGGTTAAAGGGACTGACTCTCCAAGTCGGGAGAGTGTTAGTAAAGCGTCTGGAATGTTGCACCTGAGTACCAGGGGAGGAAAACTGAGACATATTTGAACACGTCTCCCGTTCACATGGTTGATCATACTTGGGTTCCACATGCATGTTTTAGCTGAAGGAAGAATACCTTAAACCTGTGTATTTGAAAGCCGTGGAATGGGTACCATGCAATATGACTTCAAAGGGTCTTCATTTGCTCACCGAACCTCTCCAATCCTATCACTGCTGCATTTATGCCCCTGTACACATGCTTGATTCTCTTTCGGAGACATAGCAATCCATAGGTTTTAAGATACTTACTAGTCAGGTACATTCTTAGGCGTTTAATATGCGGTGTTGAGTCCATTTCGTTGAGCAAGGAGTAGCTCTTGTCTATTCCATATTTGGCTTAAGGAACTTTATCTGTGCTCATTTCAATCTCTGGTTTTATGCAGCACCCCAACTCACCTTTACCCTTAAGCAAGCATAAGTTGGTTTTCTAAATTTGAGACCCTGTTCTGTTCTGTAACTGAGTTCCTGTGTAGCCAATTTTACATTCCGTGTATTACTGATATCTTATGATGTTTCTTTTTCTGTGTGACTTATTTCAGTTAGAATCATCATACCTGAATCCACTCATTGTGCTGCTAAGGGCCTGATGACACAGATTTCATTGCTGAGTGATATTGCTTTGTAAGTAAATACCACAACTTTTTTATCCATTTTTCACTTTCTGCGATGTTGAACTTGTACTGTAAACGAGGTTCTTGTAAACAGAGCCGTTCCAAACTTTGGGGTGGCTGTGTCTTTTTGATTTTAAATTCCCTAAGCTATAGGACCATAAGTGGAAGTGCCCTAGGCTCTGTTGCTTTGTTTTTTAGATGTTTCAGGAAACACCATACACTTCTCCCGAGTGTTTGTTGGCAATTTACATCCCGCCCTTCAGCATAACAAGGCTCCCAGTTCTCCATGGCCTGTCCTGCCTTTCTGCATTTTACACTTTTTTCAGATGGCCCTTTTGACCGGGGGAAGTGAGACTTCATTGTAGTGCAGATTTCCTTTGCAAGCTTGCTTGGTTGGCCAAAAAGGGCGTATGCGTTTTTTCCTGAAGGAAAAAACGCATACGCCCTTTTTGGCCAAGTGCATCATTGTGGACGTTCTGCCTCTTTTCCTATGCTTTCAATGCAATTCCAGTCTACCTCCTGAAATCGGTTTCCTGCAATTCTGCCCCGCTTTCAAGTCCTCTTGGCAGCCTTACTTCAGTCTATTTTTGGACGATAGCTGTCATTTATAACTCTGCAGGTTTGTGAATTACAGTGCCCCTGAGCTCCTTTCTTCAACTCGCTTTCTTTTGAGCTGGCCGCAACACCGCAGGATGGCTGCAGGCCCTAATCTGGTTCCGGTACGGCACGCTGAGCCTTTGGTTATTTCCTCTTCCTGGTGGGAAATGAGAGTTAAATTTGCCCGTCCAGACACCTCCAGCTAGTCTCTCATTGGTTCTCGCTATTCCTGTTCATCTTCCGCAGAAATTGCAAACTGGGCCAAACCGGGGGTTAAAGGGACTGACTCTCCAAGTCGGGAGAGTGTTAGTAAAGCGTCTGGAATGTTGTACCCGAGTACCAGGGGAGGAAAACTGAGACATATTTGAACACGTCTCCCGTTCACATGGTTGATCATACTCTGGGTTCCACATGCATGTTTTAGCTGAAGGAAGAATACCTTAAACCTGGAGAGTTGAGACCCGTGTAATGGGTACCATGCAATATGACTTCAAAGGGTCTTCATTTGCTCACCGAACCTCTCCAATCCTATCACTGCTGCGTTTATGCCCCTGTACACACGCTTGATTCTCTTTTGGAGACATAGCAATCCATAGGTTTTAAGATACTTACTAGTCAGGTACATTCTTAGGCGTTTAATATGGGGTGTTGAGTCCATTTCGTTGAGCAGGAGTAGCTCTTGTCTATTCCATATTTGGCTTAAGGAACTTTATCTGTGCTCATTTCAATCTCTGGTTTAATGCAGCACCCCAACTCACCTTTCCCCTTAAGCAAGCATAAGTTGGTTTTCTAAATTTGAGACCCTGTTCTGTTTTGGAATGCAGTTCCTGTGTAGCCAAGTTTACATTCCGTGTATTACTGATATCTTATGATGTTTCTTTTTCAGTGTGACTTATTTCAGTTAGAATCATCGTACCTGAATCCACTCATTATGCTGCTACGGGCCTGATGACATAGATTTCATTGCTGAGTGATACTGCATTGTACGTAAGTACCAAAAGTTCTTTATCCATTTTTCACTTTCTGCGATGTTGAACTTGTACTGTAAACGAGGTTCTTGTAAACGGAGGCGTCCCAAACTTTGGGGTGGATGTGTCTTTTTGATTTTAATTTCCCTAAGCTATAGGACCATAAGTGGAAGTGCCCTAGGCTCTGTTGCTTTGTTTTTTAGATGTTTCAGGAAACACCATACACTTCTCCCAAGTGTCTGTTGGCAATTTACATCCCGCCCATCAGCATAACAAGGCTCCCAGTTCTCCATGGCCTGTCCTGCCTTTCTGGATTTTACACTTTTTTCAGATGGCCCTTTTGACCGGGGGGAAGTGAGACTTCATTGTAGTGCAGATTTCCTTTGCAAGCTTGCTTGGTTGGCCAAAAAGTGCGTATGCGTTTTTTCCTGAATATATTCAGGAAAAAACGCATACGCCCTTTTTGGCCAAGTGCATCATTGTGGACGTTCTGCCTCTTTTCCTATGCTTTCAATGCAATTCCAGTCTACCTCCTGAAATCAGTTTCCTGCAATTCTGCCCCGCTTTCAAGTCCTCTTGGCAGCCTTACTTCAGTCTATTTTTGGACGATAGCTGTCATTTATAACTCTGCAGGTTTGTGAATTACAGTGCCCCTGAGCTCCTTTCTTCAACTCGCTTTCTTGTGACCTGCCGCAACACCGCAGGATGGCTTCAGGCGCTAATAAGGTTCCGGCACGGCATGCTGAGCCTTTGGTTATTTCCTCTTCCTGGTGGGAAATGAGAGTTAAATTTGCCCGTCCAGACACCTCCAGCTAGCCTCTCATTGGTTCTCGCTATTCCTGTTCATCTTCCGCAGAAATTGCAAACTGTGCCAAACAGGAGGTTAAAGGCGCTGACTCTCCAAGTGGGGAGAGTGTTAGTAAAG
Organism: Stenella coeruleoalba; assembly: GCF_951394435.1. NCBI lineage: Eukaryota > Metazoa > Chordata > Mammalia > Artiodactyla > Delphinidae > Stenella > Stenella coeruleoalba. Next base: position 1,821,247 of record NW_027646189.1, read on the forward strand.
CGTCTGGAATGTTGCACCGGAGTTCCAGGGGAGGAAAACTGAGACATATTTGAACACGTCTCCCGATCACATGGTTGATCATACTCTAGGTTCCACATGCATGTTTTAGCTGAAGGAAGAATACCTAAAACCTGGGTAGTTGAAACCCGTGTAATGGGTACCATGCAATATGATTTCAAAGGGTCTTCATTTGCTCACCGAACCTCTCCAATCCTATCACTGCTGCGTTTATGCACCTGTACACATGCTTGATTCTCTTTCGGAGACATAGCAATCCATAGGTTTTAAGATACTTACTAGTCAGGTACATTCTTAGGCATTTAATATGCGGTGTTGAGTCCATTTCGTTGAGCAAGGAGCAGCTCTTGTCTATTCCATATTTGGCTTAAGGAACTTTATCTGTGCTCATTTCAATCTCTGGTTTTATGCAGCACCCCAACTCACCTTTACCCTTAAGCAAGCATAAGTTGGTTTTCTAAATTTGAGACCCTGTTCTGTTCTGTAATTCAGTTCCTGTGTAGCCAAGTTTCCATTCCGTGTATTACTGATATCTTATGATGTTTCTTTTTCTGTGTGACTTATTTCAGTTAGAATCATCATACCTGAATCCACTCATTGTGCTGCTAAGGGCCTGATGACATAGATTTCACTGCTGAGTGATATTGCTTTGTAAGTAAATACCACAACTTCTTTATCCATTTTTCACTTTCTGCGATGTTGAACTTGTACTGTAGACGAGGTTCTTGTAAACAGAGCCGTTCCAAACTTTGGGGTGGCTGTGTCTTTTTGATTTTAATTTCCCTAAGCTATAGGACCATAAGTGGAAGTGCCCTAGGTTCTGTTGCTTTGTTTTTTACATGTTTCAGGAAACACCATACACTTCTCCCGAGTGGTTGTTGGCAATTTACATCCCGCCCATCAGCATAACAAGGCTCCCAGTTCTCCATGGCCTGTCCTGCCTTTCTGGATTTTACACTTTTTTCAGATGGCCCTTTTGACCGGGGGGAAGTGAGACTTCATTGTAGTGCAGATTTCCTTTGCAAGCTTGCTTGGTTGGCCAAAAAGGGCGTATGCGTTTTTTCCTGAATATATTCAGGAAAAAACGCATACGCCCTTTTTGACCAAGTGCATCATTGTGGACGTTCTGCCTCTTTTCCTATGCTTTCAATGCAATTCCAGTCTACCTCCTGAAATCGGTTTCCTGCAATTCTGCCCCGCTTTCAAGTCCTCTTGGCAGCCTTACTTCAGTCTATTTTTGGACGATAGCTGTCATTTATAACTCTGCAGGTTTGTGAATTACAGTGCCCCTGAGCTCCTTTCTTCAACTCGCTTTCTTGTGACCTGGCCGCAACACCGCAGGATGGCTTCAGGCCCTAATCTGGTTCCGGCACGGCACGCTGAGCCTTTGGTTATTTCCTCCTCATGGTGGGAAATGAGAGTTAAATTTGCCCGTCCAGACACCTCCAGCTAGCCTCTCATTGGTTCTCACTATTCCTGTTCATCTTCCGCAGAAATTGCAAACTGTGCCAAACTGGAGGTTAAAGGCGCTGACTCTCCAAGTGGGGAGAGTGTTAGTAAAGCGTCTGGAATGTTGCACCCGAGTACCAGGGGAGGAAAACTGAGACATATTTGAACACGTCTCCCGATCACATGGTTGATCATACTCTGGGTTCCACATGCATGTTTTAGCTGAAGGAAGAATACCTAAAACCTGGGTAGTTGAAACCCGTGGAATGGGTACCATGCAATATGACTTCAAAGGGTCTTCATTTGCTCACCGAACCTCTCCAATCCTATCACTGCTGCGTTTATGCCCCTGTACACATGCTTGATTCTCTTTCGGAAACATAGCAATCTATAGGTTTTAAGATACTTACTAGTCAGGTACATTCTTAGGCGTTTAATATGCGGTGTTGAGTCCATTTCGTTGAGCAAGGAGTAGCTCTTGTCTATTCCATATTTGGCCTAAGGAACTTTATCTGTGCTCATTTCAATCTCTGGTTTTATGCAGCACCCCAACTCACCTTTACCCTTAAGCAAGCATAAGTTGGTTTTCTAAATTTGAGACCCTGTTCTGTTCTGTAATTCAGTTCCTGTGTAGCCAAGTTTACATTCCGTGTATTACTGATATCTTATGATGTTTCTTTTTCTGTGTGACTTATTTCAGTTAGAATCATCATACCTGAATCCACTCATTGTGCTGCTAAGGGCCTGATGACACAGATTTCATTGCTGAGTGATATTGCTTTGTAAGTAAATACCACAACTTCTTTATCCATTTTTCACTTTCTGCGATGTTGAACTTGTACTGTAAACGAGGTTCTTGTAAACAGAGCCGTTCCAAACTTTGGGGTGGCTGTGTCTGTTTGATTTTAATTTCCCTAAGCTATAGGACCATAAGTGGAAGTGCCCTAGGTTCTGTTGCTTTGTTTTTTAGATGTTTCAGGAAACACCATACAATTCTCCTGAGTGGTTGTTGGCAATTTACATCCCGCCCATCAGCATAACAAGGCTCCCAGTTCTCCATGGCCTGTCCTGCCTTTCTGGATTTTACACTTTTTTCAGATGGCCCTTTTGACCTGGGGGAAGTGAGACTTCATTGTAGTGCAGATTTCCTTTGCAAGCTTGCTTGGTTGGCCAAAAAGTGCGTATGCGTTTTTACATCCCGCCCATCAGCATAACAAGACTCCCAGTTCTCCATGGCCTGTCCTGCCTTTCTGGATTTTACACTTTTTTCAGATGGCCCTTTTGACCGGGGGGAAGTGAGACTTCATTGTAGTGCAGATTTCCTTTGCAAGCTTGCTTGGTTGGCCAAAAAGGGCGTATGCGTTTTTTCCTGAATATATTCAGGAAAAAACGCATACGCCCTTTTTGGCCAAGTGCATCATTGTGGACGTTCTGCCTCTTTTCCTATGCTTTCAATGCAATTCCAGTCTACCTCCTGAAATCGGTTTCCTGCAATTCTGCCCCGCTTTCAAGTCCTCTTGGCAGCCTTACTTCAGTCTATTTTTGGACGATAGCTGTCATTTATAACTCTGCAGGTTTGTGAATTACAGTGCCCCTGAGCTCCTTTCTTCAACGCGCTTTCTTGTGACCTGGCCGCAACACCGCAGGATGGCTTCAGGCCCTAATCTGGTTCTGGCACGGCACGCTGAGCCTTTGGTTATTTCCTCTTCCTGGTGGGAAATGAGAGTTAAATTTGCCCGTCCAGACACCTCCAGCTAGCCTCTCATTGGTTCTCGCTATTCCTGTTCATCTTCCGCAGAAATTGCAAACTGGGCCAAACAGGAGGTTAAAGGCGCTGACTCTCCAAGTGGGGAGAGTGTTAGTAAAGCGTCTGGAATGTTGCACCCGAGTACCAGGGGAGGAAAACTGAGACATATTTGAACACGTCTCCCGTTCACATGGTTGATCATACTTGGGTTCCACATGCATGTTTTAGCTGAAGGAAGAATACCTTAAACCTGGAGAGTTGAGACCCGTGTAATGGGTACCATGCAATATGACTTCAAAGGGTCTTCATTTGCTCACCGAACCTCTCCAATCCTATCACTGCTGCGTTTATGCCCCTGTACACATGCTTGATTCTCTTTTGGAGACATAGCAATCCATAGGTTTTACGATACTTACTAGTCAGGTACATTCTTAGGCGTTTAATATGCGGTGTTGAGTCCATTTCGTTGAGCAAGGAGTAGCTCTTGTCTATTCCATATTTGACTTAAGGAACTTTATCTGTGCTCATTTCAATCTCTGGTTTTATGCAGCACCCCAACTCACCTTTACCCTTAAGCAAGCATAAGTTGGTTTTCTAAATTTGAGACCCTGTTCTGTTCTGTAATTCAGTTCCTGTGTAGCCAAGTTTACATTCCGTGTATTACTGATATCTTATGATGTTTCTTTTTCTGTGTGACTTATTTCAGTTAGAATCATCATACCTGAATCCACTCATTGTGATGCTAAGGGCCTGATGACATAGATTTCATTGCTGAGTGATATTGCTTTGTAAGTAAATACCACAACTTCTTTATCCATTTTTCACTTTCTGGGATGTTGAACTTGTACTGTAAACGAGGTTCTTGTAAACAGAGCCGTTCCAAACTTTGGGGTGGCTGTGTCTTTTTGATTTTAATTTCCCTAATCTATAGGACCATAAGTGGCAGTGCCCTAGGCTCTGTTGCTTTGTTTTTTAGATGTTTCAGGAAACACCATACACTTCTCCCGAGTGTCTGTTGGCAATTTACATCCCGCCCATCAGCATAACAAGGCTCCCAGTTGTCCATGGCCTGTCCTGCCTTTCTGGATTTTACACTTTTTTCAGATGGCCCTTTTGACCGTGGGGAAGTGAGACTTCATTGTAGTGCAGATTTCCTTTGCAAGCTTGCTTGGTTGGCCAAAAAGGGCGTATGCGTTTTTTCCTGAATATATTCATGAAAAAACGCATACGCCCTTTTTGGCCAAGTGCATCATTGTGGACGTTCTGCCTCTTTTCCTATGCTTTCAATGCAATTCCAGTCTACCTCCTGAATTTGGTTTCCTGCAATTCTGCCCCGCTTTCAAGTCCTCTTGGCAGCCTTACTTCAGTCTATTTTTGGACGATAGCTGTCATTTATAACTCTGCAGGTTTGTGAATTACAGTGTCCCTGAGCTCCTTTCTTCAACTCGCTTTCTTGTGACCTGGCCGCAACACCGCAGGATGGCTTCAGGCCCTAATCTGGTTCCGGCACGGCACGCTGAGCCTTTGGTTATTTCCTCTTCCTGGTGGGAAATGAGAGTTAAATTTGCCCGTCCAGACACCTCCAGCTACTCTCTCATTGGTTCTCGCTATTCCTGTTCATCTTCCGCAGAAATTGCAAACTGGGCCAAACAGGAGGTTAAAGGCGCTGACTCTCCAAGTGGGGAGAGTGTTAGTAAAGCGTCTGGAATGTTGCACCCGAGTACCAGGGGAGGAAAACTGAGACATATTTGAACACGTCTCCCGTTCACATGGTTGATCATACTTGGGTTCCACATGCATGTTTTAGCTGAAGGAAGAATACCTTAAACCTGGAGAGTTGAGACCCGTGTAATGGGTACCATGCAATATGACTTCAAAGGGTCTTCATTTGCTCACCGAACCTCTCCAATCCTATCACTGCTGCGTTTATGCCCCTGTACACATGCTTGATTCTCTTTTGGAGACATAGCAATCCATAGGTTTTACGATACTTACTAGTCAGGTACATTCTTAGGCGTTTAATATGCGGTGTTGAGTCCATTTCGTTGAGCAAGGAGTAGCTCTTGTCTATTCCATATTTGACTTAAGGAACATTATCTGTGCCCATTTCAATCTCTGGTTTTATGCAGCACCCCAACTCACCTTTACCCTTAAGCAAGCATAAGTTGGTTTTCTAAATTTGAGACCCTGTTCTGTTCTGTAATTCAGTTCCTGTGTAGCCAAGTTTACATTCCGTGTATTAGTGATATCTTATGATGTTTCTTTTTCTGTGTGACTTATTTCAGTTAGAATCATCGTACCTGAATCCACTCATTATGCTGCTATGGGCCTGATGACACAGATTTCATTGCTGAGTGATACTGCATTGTACGTAAGTACGACAAGTTCTTTATCCATTTTTCACTTTCTGCGATGTTGAACTTGTACTGTAAACGAGGTTCTTGTAAACAGAGCCATTCCAAACTTTGGGGTGGCTGTGTCTTTTTGAATTTAATTTCCCTAAGCTATAGGACCATAAGTGGAAGTTCCCTAGGCTCTGTTGCTTTGTTTTTTAGATGTTTCAGGAAACACCATACACTTCTCCCGAGTGGTTGTTGGCAATTTACATCCCACCCATCAGCATAACAAGGCTCCCAGTTCTCCATGGCCTGTCTTGTCTTTCTGGATTTTACACTTTTTTCAGATGGCCCTTTTGACCGGGGGGAAGTGAGACTTCATTGTAGTGCAGATTTCCTTTGCAAGCTTGCTTGGTTGGCCAAAAAGGGCGTATGCGTTTTTTCCTGAACATATTCAGGAAAAAACGCATACGCCCTTTTTGGCCAAGTGCATCATTGTGGACGTTCTGCCTCTTTTCCTATGCTTTCAATGCAATTCCAGTCTACCTCCTGAAATCGGTTTCCTGCAATTCTGCCCCGCTTTCAAGTCCTCTTGGCAGCCTTACTTCAGTCTATTTTTGGACGATAGCTCTCATTTATAACTCTGCAGGTTTGTGAATTACAGTGCCCCTGAGCTCCTTTCTTCAACTCGCTTTCTTGTGACCTGGCCGCAACACCGCAGGATGGCTTCAGGCCCTAATCTGGTTCCGGCCCGGCATGCTGAGCCTTTGGTTAATTCCTCTTCCTGGTGGGAAATGAGAGTTAAATTTGCCCGTCCAGACACCTCCAGCTAGTCTCTCATTGGTTCTCGCTATTCCTGTTCATCTTCCGCAGAAATTGCAAACTGGGCCAAACAGGAGGTTAAAGGGACTGACTCTCCAAGTCGGGAGAGTGTTAGTAAAGCGTCTGGAATGTTGCACCCGAGTTCCAGGGGAGGAAAACTGAGACATATTTGAACACGTCTCCCGATCACATGGTTGATCATACTCTAGGTTCCACATGCATGTTTTAGCTGAAGGAAGAATACCTTAAACCTGGAGAGTTGAGACCCGTGTAATGGGTACCATGCAATATGACTTCAAAGGTTCTTCATTTGCTCACCGAACCTCTCCAATCCTATCACTGCTGCGTTTATGCCCCTGTACACGTGCTTGATTCTCTTTTGGAGACATAGCAATCCATAGGTTTTCCGATACTTACTAGTCAGGTACATTCTTAGGCGTTTAATATGCGGTGTTGAGTCCATTTCGTTGAGCAAGGAGTAGCTCTTGTCTATTCCATATTTGACTTAAGGAACTTTATCTGTGCTCATTTCAATCTCTGGTTTTATGCAGCACCCCAACTCACCTTTACCCTGAAGCAAGCATAAGTTGGTTTTCTAAATTTGAGACCCTGTTCTGTTCTGTAATTCAGTTCCTGTGTAGCCAAGTTTACATTCCGTGTATTACTGATATCTTATGATGTTTCTTTTCTGTGTGACTTATTTCAGTTAGAATCATCATACCTGAATCCACTCATTGTGCTGCTACGGGCCTGATGACACAGATTTCATTGCTGAGTGATATTGCTTTGTAAGTAAATACCACAACTTCTTTATCCATTTTTCACTTTCTGCGATGTTGAACTTGTACTGTAAACGAGGTTCTTGTAAACAGAGCCGTTCCAAACTTTGGGGTGGCTGTGTCTTTTTGATTTTAATTTCCCTAAGCTATAGGACCATAAGTGGCAGTGCCCTAGGCTCTGTTGCTTTGTTTTTTAGATGTTTCAGGAAACACCATACACTTCTCCCGAGTGTCTGTTGGCAATTTACATCCCGCCCATCAGCATAACAAGGCTCCCAGTTGTCCATGGCCTGTCCTGCCTTTCTGGATTTTACACTTTTTTCAGATGGCCCTTTTGACCGGGGGGAAGTGAGACTTCATTGTAGTGCAGATTTCCTTTGCAAGCTTGCTTGGTTGGCCAAAAAGGGCGTATGCGTTTTTTCCTGAATATATTCAGGAAAAAACGCATACGCCCTTTTTGGCCAAGTGCATCATTGTGGACGTTCTGCCTCTTTTCCTATGCTTTCAATGCAATTCCAGTCTACCTCCTGAAATCGGTTTCCTGCAATTCTGCCCCGCTTTCAAGTCCTCTTGGCAGCCTTACTTCAGTCTATTTTTGGACGATAGCTGTCATTTATAACTCTGCAGGTTTGTGAATTACAGTGCCCCTGAGCTCCTTTCTTCAACTCGCTTTCTTGTGACCTGGCCGCAACACCGCAGGATGGCTTCAGGCCCTAATCTGGTTCCGGCACGGCACGCTGAGCCTTTGGTTAATTCCTCTTCCTGGTGGGAAATGAGAGTTAAATTTGCCCGTCCAGACACCTCCAGCTAGTCTCTCATTGGTTCTCGCTATTCCTGTTCATCTTCCGCAGAAATTGCAAACTGGGCCAAACAGGAGGTTAAAGGCGCTGACTCTCCAAGTGGGGAGAGTGTTAGTAAAGCGTCTGGAATGTTGCACCCGAGTACCAGGGGAGGAAAACTGAGACATATTTGAACACGTCTCCCATTCACATGGTTGATCATACTTGGGTTCCACATGCATGTTTTAGCTGAAGGAAGAATACCTTAAACCTGGAGAGTTGAGACCCGTGTAATGGGTACCATGCAATATGACTTCAAAGGGTCTTCATTTGCTCACCAAACCTCTCCAATCCTATCACTGCTGCGTTTATGCCCCTGTACACACGCTTGATTCTCTTTTGGAGACATAGCAATCCATAGGTTTTAAGATACTTACTAGTCAGGTACATTCTTAGGCGTTTAATATGGGGTGTTGAGTCCATTTCGTTGAGCAAGGAGTAGCTCTTGTCTATTCCATATTTGGCTTAAGGAACTTTATCTGTGCTCATTTCAATCTCTGGTTTTATGCAGCACCCCAACTCACCTTTACCCTTAAGCAAGCATAAGTTGGTTTTCTAAATTTGAGACCCTGTTCTGTTTTGGAATTCAGTTCCTGTGTAGCCAAGTTTACATTCCGTGTATTAGTGATATCTTATGATGTTTCTTTTTCTGTGTGACTTATTTCAGTTAGAATCATCGTACCTGAATCCACTCATTGTGCTGCTAAGGGCCTGATGACACAGATTTCATTGCTGAGTGATATTGCTTTGTAAGTAAATACCACAACTTCTTTATCCATTTTTCACTTTCTGCGATGTTGAACTTGTACTGTAAACGAGGTTCTTGTAAACAGATCCGTTCCAAACTTTGGGGTGGCTGTGTCTTTTTGATTTTAATTTCCCTAAGCTATAGGACCATAAGTGGAAGTGCCCTAGGTTCTGTTGCTTTGTTTTTTACATGTTTCAGGAAACACCATACACTTCTCCCGAGTGGTTGTTGGCAATTTACATCCCGCCCATCAGCATAACAAGGCTCCCAGTTCTCCATGGCCTGTCCTGCCTTTCTGGATTTTACACTTTTTTCAGATGGCCCTTTTGACCGGGGGGAAGTGAGACTTCATTGTAGTGCAGATTTCCTTTGCAAGCTTGCTTGGTTGGCCAAAAAGGGCGTATGCGTTTTTTCCTGAATATATTCAGGAAAAAACGCATACGCCCTTTTTGGCCAAGTGCATCATTGTGGACGTTCTGCCTCTTTTCCTATGCTTTCAATGCAATTCCAGTCTACCTCCTGAAATCGGTTTCCTGCAATTCTGCCCCGCTTTCAAGTCCTCTTGGCAGCCTTACTTCAGTCTACTTTTGGACGATAGCTGTCATTTATAACTCTGCATTGTGAATTACAGTGCCCCTGAGCTCCTTTCTTCAACTCGCTTTCTTGTGACCTGGCCGCAACACCGCAGGATGGCTTCAGGCCCTAATCTGGTTCCGGTACGGCACGCTGAGCCTTTGGTTATTTCCTCTTCCTGGTGGGAAATGAGAGTTAAATTTGCCCGTCCAGACACCTCCAGCTAGTCTCTCATTGGTTCTCGCTATTCCTGTTCATCTTCCGCAGAAATTGCAAACTGGGCCAAACAGGAGGTTAAAGGCGCTGACTCTCCAAGTGGGGAGAGTGTTAGTAAAGCGTCTGGAATGTTGCACCCGAGTACCAGGGGAGGAAAACTGAGACATATTTGAACACGTCTCCCGTTCACATGGTTGATCATACTTGGGTTCCACATGCATGTTTTAGCTGAAGGAAGAATACCTTAAACCTGGAGAGTTGAGACCCGTGTAATGGGTACCATGCAATATGACTTCAAAGGGTCTTCATTTGCTCACCGAACCTCTCCAATCCTATCACTGCTGCGTTTATGCCCCTGTACACATGCTTGATTCTCTTTCGGAGACATAGCAATCTATAGGTTTTAAGATACTTACTAGTCAGGTACATTCTTAGGCGTTTAATATGCGGTGTTGAGTCCATTTCGTTGAGCAAGGAGTAGCTCTTGTCTATTCCATATTTGGCCTAAGGAACTTTATCTGTGCTCATTTCAATCTCTGGTTTTATGCAGCACCCCAACTCACCTTTACCCTTAAGCAAGCATAAGTTGGTTTTCTAAATTTGAGACCCTGTTCTGTTCTGTAATTCAGTTCCTGTGTAGCCAAGTTTACATTCCGTGTATTACTGATATCTTATGATGTTTCTTTTTCTGTGTGACTTATTTCAGTTAGAATCATCATACCTGAATCCACTCATTGTGCTGCTAAGGGCCTGATGACACAGATTTCATTGCTGAGTGATATTGCTTTGTAAGTAAATACCACAACTTCTTTATCCATTTTTCACTTTCTGCGATGTTGAACTTGTACTGTAAACGAGGTTCTTGTAAACAGAGCCGTTCCAAACTTTGGGGTGGCTGTGTCTTTTTGATTTTAATTTCCCTAAGCTATAGGACCATAAGTGGAAGTGCCCTAGGTTCTGTTGCTTTGTTTTTTAGATGTTTCAGGAAACACCATACACTTCTCCTGAGTGGTTGTTGGCAATTTACATCCCGCCCATCAGCATAACAAGGCTCCCAGTTCTCCATGGCCTGTTCTGCCTTTCTGGATTTTACACTTTTTTCCGATGGCCCTTTTGACCTGGGGGAAGTGAGACTTCATTGTAGTGCAGATTTCCTTTGCAAGCTTGCTTGGTTGGCCAAAAAGTGCGTATGCGTTTTTACATCCCGCCCATCAGCATAACAAGACTCCCAGTTCTCCATGGCCTGTCCTGCCTTTCTGGATTTTACACTTTTTTCAGATGGCCCTTTTGACCGGGGGGAAGTGAGACTTCATTGTAGTGCAGATTTCCTTTGCAAGCTTGCTTGGTTGGCCAAAAAGGGCGTATGCGTTTTTTCCTGAATATATTCAGGAAAAAATGCATACGCCCTTTTTGGCCAAGTGCATCATTGTGGACGTTCTGCCTCTTTTCCTATGCTTTCAATGCAATTCCAGTCTACCTCCTGAAATCGGTTTCCTGCAATTCTGCCCTGCTTTCAAGTCCTCTTGGCAGCCTTACTTCAGTCTATTTTTGGACGATAGCTGTCATTTATAACTCTGCAGGTTTGTGAATTACAGTGCCCCTGAGCTCCTTTCTTCAACTTGCTTTCTTGTGACCTGGCAGCAACACCGCAGGATGGCTTCAGGCCCTAATCTGGTTCCGGCACGGCACGCTGAGCCTTTGGTTATTTCCTTTTCCTGGTGGGAAATGAGAGTTAAATTTGCCCGTCCAGACACCTTCAGCTAGTCTCTCATTGGTTCTCGCTATTCCTGTTCATCTTCCGCAGAAATTGCAAACTGGGCCAAACAGGAGGTTAAAGGCGCTGACTCTCCAAGTGGGGAGAGTGTTAGTAAAGCGTCTGGAATGTTGCACCCGAGTACCAGGGGAGGAAAACTGAGACATATTTGAACACGTCTCCCGTTCACATGGTTGATCATACTTGGGTTCCACATGCATGTTTTAGTTGAAGGAAGAATACCTTAAACCTGGAGAGTTAAGACCCGTGTAATGGGTACCATGCAATATGACTTCAAAGGGTCTTCATTTGCTCACCGAACCTCTCCAATCCTATCACTGCTGCGTTTATGCCCCTGTACACATGCTTGATTCTCTTTCGGAGACATAGCAATCCATAGGTTTTTAAGATACTTACTAGTCAGGTACATTCTTAGGCATTTAATATGCGGTGTTGAGTCCATTTCGTTGAGCAAGGAGTAGCTCTTGTCTATTCCATATTTGACTTAAGGAACTTTATCTGTGCTCATTTCAATCTCTGGTTTTATGCAGCACCCCAACTCACCTTTACCCTTAAGCAAGCATAAGTTGGTTTTCTAAATTTGAGACCCTGTCCTGTTCTGTAATTCAGTTCCTCTGTAGCCAAGTTTACATTCCGTGTATTACTGATATCTTATGATGTTTCTTTTTCTGTGTGACTTACTTCTGTTAGAATCATCATACCTGAATCCACTCATTGTGCTTCTAAGGGCCTGATGACACAGATTTCATTGCTGAGTGATATTGCTTTGTAAGTAAATACCACAACTTCTTTATCCATTTTTCACTTTCTGCGATGTTGAACTTGTACTGTAAACGAGGTTCTTGTAAACAGAGCCGTTCCAAACTTTGGGGTGGCTGTGTCTTTTTGATTTTAATTTCCCTAAGCTATAGGACCATAAGTGGAAGTGCCCTAGGTTCTGTTGCTTTGTTTTTTAGATGTTTCAGGAAACACCATACACTTCTCCCGAGTGGTTGTTGGCAATTTACATCCCGCCCATCAGCATAACAAGGCTCCCAGTTCTCCATGGCCTGTCCTGCCTTTCTGGATTTTACACTTTTTTCAGATGGCCCTTTTGACCAGGGGGAAGTGAGACTTCATTGTAGTGCAGATTTCCTTTGCAAGCTTGCTTGGTTGGCCAAAAAGGGCGTATGCGTTTTTTCCTGAATATATTCAGGAAAAAACACATACGCCCTTTTTGGCCAAGTGCATCATTGTGGACGTTCTGCCTCTTTTCCTATGCTTTCAATGCAATTGCAGTCTACCTCCTGAAATCGGTTTCCTGCAATTCTGCCCCGCTTTCAAGTCCTCTTGGCAGCCTTACTTCAGTCTATTTTTGGACGATAGCTGTCATTTATAACTCTGCAGGTTTGTGAATTACAGTGCCCCTGAGCTCCTTTGTTCAACTCGCTTTCTTTTGAGCTGGCCGCAACACCGCAGGATGGCTTCAGGCCCTAATCTGGTTCCGGTACGGCACGCTGAGCCTTTGGTTATTTCCTCTTCCTGGTGGGAAATGAGAGTTAAATTTGCCCGTCCAGACACCTCCAGCTAGTCTCTCATTGGTTCTCGCTATTCCTGTTCATCTTCCGCAGAAATTGCAAACTGGGCCAAACAGGAGGTTAAAGGGACTGACTCTCCAAGTCGGGAGAGTGTTAGTAAAGCGTCTGGAATGTTGCACCCGAGTACCAGGGTACGAAAACTGAGACATATTTGAACACGTCTCCCGTTCACATGGTTGATCATACTTGGGTTCCACATGCATGTTTTAGCTGAAGGAAGAATACCTTAAACCTGGAGAGTTGAGACCCGTGTAATGGGTACCATGCAATATGACTTCAAAGGGTCTTCATTTGCTCACCGAACCTCTCCAATCCTATCACTGCTGCGTTTATGCCCCTGTACACATGCTTGATTCTCTTTCGGAGACATAGCAATCCATAGGTTTTAAGATACTTACTAGTCAGGTACATTCTTAGGCGTTTAATATGCGGTGTTGAGTCCATTTCGTTGAGCAAGGAGTAGCTCTTGTCTATTCCATATTTGACTTAAGGAACTTTATCTGTGCTCATTTCAATCTCTGGTTTTATGAAGCACCCCAACTCACCTTTACCCTTAAGCAAGCATAAGTTGGTTTTCTAAATTTGAGACCCTGTTCTGTTCTGTAATTCAGTTCCTGTATAGCCAAGTTTACATTCCGTGTATTACTGATATCTTATGATGTTTCTTTTCTGTGTGTCTTATTTCAGTTAGAATCATCATACCTGAATCCACTCATTGTGCTGCTACGGGCCTGATGACACAGATTTCATTGCTGAGTGATATTGCTTTGTAAGTAAATACCACAACTTCTTTATCCATTTTTCACTTTCTGCGATGTTGAACTTGTACTGTAAACGAGGTTCTTGTAAACAGAGCCGTTCCAAACTTTGGGGTGGCTGTGTCTTCTTGATTTTAATTTCCCTAAGCTATAGGACCATAAGTGGCAGTGCCCTAGGCTCTGTTGCTGTGTTTTTTAGATGTTTCAGGAAACACCATACACTTCTCCCGAGTGTCTGTTGGCAATTTACATCCCGCCCATCAGCATAACAAGGCTCCCAGTTGTCCATGGCCTGTCCTGCCTTTCTGGATTTTACACTTTTTTCAGATGGCCCTTTTGACCGGGGGGAAGTGAGACTTCATTGTAGTGCAGATTTCCTTTGCAAGCTTGCTTGGTTGGCCAAAAAGGGCGTATGCGTTTTTTCCTGAATATATTCAGGAAAAAACGCATACGCCCTTTTTGGCCAAGTGCATCATTGTGGACGTTCTGCCTCTTTTCCTATGCTTTCAATGCAATTCCAGTCTACCTCCTGAAATCGGTTTCCTGCAATTCTGCCCCGCTTTCAAGTCCTCTTGGCAGCCTTACTTCAGTCTATTTTTGGACGATAGCTGTCATTTATAACTCTGCAGGTTTGTGAATTACAGTGCCCCTGAGCTCCTTTCTTCAACGCGCTTTCTTGTGACCTGGCCGCAACACCGCAGGATGGCTTCAGGCCCTAATCTGGTTCCGGCAAGGCACGCTGAGCCTTTGGTTATTTCCTCTTCCTGGTGGGAAATGAGAGTTAAATTTGCCCGTCCAGACACCTCCAGCTAGTCTCTCATTGGTTCTCGCTATTCCTGTTCATCTTCCGCAGAAATTGCAAACTGGGCCAAACAGGAGGTTAAAGGCGCTGACTCTCCAAGTGGGGAGAGTGTTAGTAAAGCGTCTGGAATGTTGCACCCGAGTACCAGGGGAGGAAAACTGAGACATATTTGAACACGTCTCCCGTTCACATGGTTGATCATACTTGGGTTCCACATGCATGTTTTAGCTGAAGGAAGAATACCTTAAACCTGGAGAGTTGAGACCCGTGTAATGGGTACCATGCAATATGACTTCAAAGGGTCTTCATTTGCTCACCGAACCTCTCCAATCCTATCACTGCTGCGTTTATGCCCCTGTACACATGCTTGATTCTCTTTCGGAGACATAGCAATCCATAGGTTTTAAGATACTTACTAGTCAGGTACATTCTTAGGCGTTTAATATGCGGTGTTGAGTCCATTTCGTTGAGCAAGGAGTAGCTCTTGTCTATTCCATATTTGGCCTAAGGAACTTTATCTGTGCTCATTTCAATCTCTGGTTTTATGCAGCACCCCAACTCACCTTTACCCTTAAGCAAGCATAAGTTGGTTTTCTAAATTTGAGACCCTGTTCTGTTCTGTAATTCAGTTCCTGTGTAGCCAAGTTTACATTCCGTGTATTACTGATATCTTATGATGTTTCTTTTTCTGTGTGACTTATTTCAGTTAGAATCATCATACCTGAATCCACTCATTGTGCTGCTAAGGGCCTGATGACACAGATTTCATTGCTGAGTGATATTGCTTTGTAAGTAAATACCACAACTTCTTTATCCATTTTTCACTTTCTGCGATGTTGAACTTGTACTGTAAACGAGGTTCTTGTAAACAGAGCCGTTCCAAACTTTGGGGTGGCTGTGTCTTTTTGATTTTAATTTCCCTAAGCTATAGGACCATAAGTGGAAGTGCCCTAGGTTCTGTTGCTTTGTTTTTTACATGTTTCAGGAAACACCATACACTTCTCCTGAGTGGTTGTTGGCAATTTACATCCCGCCCATCAGCATAACAAGGCTCCCAGTTCTCCATGGCCTGTCCTGCCTTTCTGATTTTACACTTTTTTCCGATGGCCCTTTTGACCGGGGGGAAGTGAGACTTCATTGTAGTGCAGATTTCCTTTGCAAGCTTGCTTGGTTGGCCAAAAAGTGCGTATGCGTTTTTACATCCCGCCCATCAGCATAACAAGACTCCCAGTTCTCCATGGCCTGTCCTGCCTTTCTGGATTTTACACTTCTTTCAGATGGCCCTTTTGACCGGGGGGAAGTGAGACTTCATTGTAGTGCAGATTTCCTTTGCAAGCTTGCTTGGTTGGCCAAAAAGGGCGTATGCGTTTTTTCCTGAATATATTCAGGAAAAAATGCATACGCCCTTTTTGGCCAAGTGCATCATTGTGGACGTTCTGCCTCTTTTCCTATGCTTTCAATGCAATTCCAGTCTACCTCCTGAAATCGGTTTCCTGCAATTCTGCCCTGCTTTCAAGTCCTCTTGGCAGCCTTACTTCAGTCTATTTTTGGACGATAGCTGTCATTTATAACTCTGCAGGTTTGTGAATTACAGTGCCCCTGAGCTCCTTTCTTCAACTTGCTTTCTTGTGACCTGGCAGCAACACCGCAGGATGGCTTCAGGCCCTAATCTGGTTCCGGCACGGCACGCTGAGCCTTTGGTTATTTCCTTTTCCTGGTGGGAAATGAGAGTTAAATTTGCCCGTCCAGACACCTTCAGCTAGTCTCTCATTGGTTCTCGCTATTCCTGTTCATCTTCCGCAGAAATTGCAAACTGGGCCAAACAGGAGGTTAAAGGCGCTGACTCTCCAAGTGGGGAGAGTGTTAGTAAAGCGTCTGGAATGTTGTACCCGAGTACCAGGGGAGGAAAACTGAGACATATTTGAACACGTCTCCCGTTCACATGGTTGATCATACTTGGGTTCCACATGCATGTTTTAGTTGAAGGAAGAATACCTTAAACCTGGAGAGTTAAGACCCGTGGAATGGGTACCATGCAATATGACTTCAAAGGGTCTTCATTTGCTCACCGAACCTCTCCAATCCTATCACTGCTGCGTTTATGCCCCTGTACACATGCTTGGTTCTCTTTCGGGGACATAGCAATCCATAGGTTTTAAGATACTTACTAGTCAGGTACATTCTTAGGCATTTAATATGCGGTGTTGAGTCCATTTCGTTGAGCAAGGAGTAGCTCTTGTCTATTCCATATTTGACTTAAGGAACTTTATCTGTGCTCATTTCAATCTCTGGTTTTATGCAGCACCCCAACTCACCTTTACCCTTAAGCAAGCATAAGTTGGTTTTCTAAATTTGAGACCCTGTCCTGTTCTGTAATTCAGTTCCTCTGTAGCCAAGTTTACATTCCGTGTATTACTGATATCTTATGATGTTTCTTTTTCTGTGTGACTTACTTCTGTTAGAATCATCATACCTGAATCCACTCATTGTGCTTCTAAGGGCCTGATGACACAGATTTCATTGCTGAGTGATATTGCTTTGTAAGTAAATACCACAACTTCTTTATCCATTTTTCACTTTCTGCGATGTTGAACTTGTACTGTAAACGAGGTTCTTGTAAACAGAGCCGTTCCAAACTTTGGGGTGGCTGTGTCTTTTTGATTTTAATTTCCCTAAGCTATAGGACCATAAGTGGAAGTGCCCTAGGTTCTGTTGCTTTGTTTTTTAGATGTTTCAGGAAACACCATACACTTCTCCCGAGTGGTTGTTGGCAATTTACATCCCGCCCATCAGCATAACAAGGCTCCCAGTTCTCCATGGCCTGTCCTGCCTTTCTGGATTTTACACTTTTTTCAGATGGCCCTTTTGACCAGGGGGAAGTGAGACTTCATTGTAGTGCAGATTTCCTTTGCAAGCTTGCTTGGTTGGCCAAAAAGGGCGTATGCGTTTTTTCCTGAATATATTCAGGAAAAAACGCATACGCCCTTTTTGGCCAAGTGCATCATTGTGGACGTTCTGCCTCTTTTCCTATGCTTTCAATGCAATTCCAGTCTACCTCCTGAAATCGGTTTCCTGCAATTCTGCCCCGCTTTCAAGTCCTCTTGGCAGCCTTACTTCAGTCTATTTTTGGACGATAGCTGTCATTTATAACTCTGCAGGTTTGTGAATTACAGTGCCCCTGAGCTCCTTTCTTCAACTCGCTTTCTTTTGAGCTGGCCGCAACACCGCAGGATAGCTTCAGGCCCTAATCTGGTTCCGGTACGGCACGCTGAGCCTTTGGTTATTTCCTCTTCCTGGTGGGAAATGAGAGTTAAATTTGCCCGTCCAGACACCTCCAGCTAGCCTCTCATTGGTTCTCGCTATTCCTGTTCATCTTCCGCAGAAATTGCAAACTGGGCCAAACAGGAGGTTAAAGGCGCTGACTCTCCAAGTGGGGAGAGTGTTAGTAAAGCGTCTGGAATGTTGCACCCGAGTACCAGGGGAGGAAAACTGAGACATATTTGAACACGTCTCCCGTTCACATGGTTGATCATACTTGGGTTCCACATGCATGTTTTAGCTGAAGGAAGAATACCTAAAACCTGCGTAGTTGAAACCCGTGGAATGGGTACCATGCAATATGACTTCAAAGGGTCTTCATTTGCTCACCGAACCTCTCCAATCCTATCACTGCTGCGTTTATGCCCCTGTACACATGCTTGATTCTCTTTCGGAGACATAGCAATCCATAGGTTTTAAGATACTTAATAGTCAGGTACATTCTTAGGCGTTTAATATGCGGTGTTGAGTCCATTTCGTTGAGCAAGGAGTAGCTCTTGTCTATTCCATATTTGGCTTAAGGAACTTTATCTGTGCTCATTTCAATCTCTGGTTTTATGCAGCACCCCAACTCACCTTTCCCCTTAAGCAAGCATAAGTTGGTTTTCTAAATTTGAGACACTGTTCTGTTTTGGAATTCAGTTCCTGTGTAGCCAAGTTTACATTCCGTGTATTAGTGATACCTTATGATGTTTCTTTTTCTGTGTGACTTATTTCAGTTAGAATCATCATACCTGAATCCACTCATTGTGATGCTAAGGGCCTGATGACATAGATTTCATTGCTGAGTGATATTGCTTTGTAAGTGAATACCACAACTTCTTTATCCATTTTTCACTTTCTGCGATGTTGAACTTGTACTGTAAACGAGGTTCTTGTAAACAGAGCCGTTCCAAACTTTGGGGTGGCTGTGTCTTTTTGATTTTAATTTCCCTAAGCTATAGGACCATAAGTGGAAGTGCCGTAGGCTCTGTTGCTTTGTTTTTTAGATGTTTCAGGACACACCATACACTTCTCCCAATTGTCTGTTGGCAATTTACATCCCGCCCATCAGCATAACAAGGCTCCCAATTCTCAATGGCCTGTTGCCTTTCTGGATTTTACACTTTTTTCAGATGGCCCTTTTGACCGGGGGGAAGTGAGACTTCATTGTAGTGCAGATTTCCTTTGCAAGCTTGCTTGGTTGGCCAAAAAGGGCGTATGCGTTTTTTCCTGAATATATTCAGGAAAAAACGCATACGCCCTTTTTGGCCAAGTGCATCATTGTGGACGTTCTGCCTCTTTTCCTATGCTTTCAATGCAATTCCAGTCTACCTCCTGAAATCGGTTTCCTGCAATTCTGCCCCGCTTTCAAGTCCTCTTGGCAGCCTTACTTCAGTCTATTTTTGGACGATAGCTGTCATTTATAACTCTGCAGGTTTGTGAATTACAGTGTCCCTGAGCTCCTTTCTTCAACTCGCTTTCTTGTGACCTGGCCGCAACACCGCAGGATGGCTTCAGGCCCTAATCTGGTTCCGGCACGGCACGCTGAGCCTTTGGTTATTTCCTCTTCCTGGTGGGAAATGAGAGTTAAATTTGCCCGTCCAGACACCTCCAGCTAGTCTCTCATTGGTTCTCGCTATTCCTGTTCATCTTCCGCAGAAATTGCAAACTGGGCCAAACAGGAGGTTAAAGGCGCTGACTCTCCAAGTGGGGAGAGTGTTAGTAAAGCGTCTGGAATGTTGCACCCGAGTACCAGGGTACGAAAACTGAGACATATTTGAACACGTCTCCCGTTCACATGGTTGATCATACTTGGGTTCCACATGCATGTTTTAGCTGAAGGAAGAATACCTTAAACCTGGAGAGTTGAGACCCGTGTAATGGGTACCATGCAATATGACTTCAAAGGGTCTTCATTTGCTCACCGAACCTCTCCAATCCTATCACTGCTGCGTTTATGCCCCTGTACACATGCTTGATTCTCTTTTGGAGACATAGCAATCCATAGGTTTTACGATACTTACTAGTCAGGTACATTCTTAGGCGTTTAATATGCGGTGTTGAGTCCATTTCGTTGAGCAAGGAGTAGCTCTTGTCTATTCCATATTTGACTTAAGGAACTTTATCTGTGCTCATTTCAATCTCTGGTTTTATGCAGCACCCCAACTCACCTTTACCCTTAAGCAAGCATAAGTTGGTTTTCTAAATTTGAGACCCTGTTCTGTTCTGTAATTCAGTTCCTGTGTAGCCAAGTTTACATTCCGTGTATTACTGATATCTTATGATGTTTCTTTTTCTGTGTGACTTATTTCAGTTAGAATCATCATACCTGAATCCACTCATTGTGATGCTAAGGGCCTGATGACATAGATTTCATTGCTGAGTGATATTGCTTTGTAAGTAAATACCACAACTTCTTTATCCATTTTTCACTTTCTGCGATGTTGAACTTGTACTGTAAACGAGGTTCTTGTAAACAGAGCCGTTCCAAACTTTGGGGTGGCTGTGTCTTTTTGATTTTAATTTCCCTAAGCTATAGGACCATAAGTGGAAGTGCCCTAGGTTCTGTTGCTTTGTTTTTTAGATGTTTCAGGAAACACCATACACTTCTCCCGAGTGGTTGTTGGCAATTTACATCCCGCCCATCAGCATAACAAGGCTCCCAGTTCTCCATGGCCTGTCCTGCCTTTCTGGATTTTACACTTTTTTCAGATGGCCCTTTTGACCGGGGGGAAGTGAGACTTCATTGTAGTGCAGATTTCCTTTGCAAGCTTGCTTGGTTGGCCAAAAAGGGCGTATGCGTTTTTTCCTGAATATATTCAGGAAAAAACGCATACGCCCTTTTTGGCCAAGTGCATCATTGTGGACGTTCTGCCTCTTTTCCTATGCTTTCAATGCAATTCCAGTCTACCTCCTGAAATCGGTTTCCTGCAATTCTGCCCCGCTTTCAAGTCCTCTTGGCAGCCTTACTTCAGTTTATTTTTGGACGATAGCTGTCATTTATAACTCTGCAGGTTTGTGAATTACAGTGCCCCTGAGCTCCTTTCTTCAACTCGCTTTCTTGTGACCTGGCCGCAACACCGCAGGATGGCTTCAGGCCCTAATCTGGTTCCGGCACGGCACGCTGAGCCTTTGGTTATTTCCTCTTCCTGGTGGGAAATGAGAGTTAAATTTGCCCGTCCAGACACCTCCAGCTAGTCTCTCATTGGTTCTCGCTATTCCTGTTCATCTTCCGCAGAAATTGCAAACTGGGCCAAACAGGAGGTTAAAGGGACTGACTCTCCAAGTCGGGAGAGTGTTAGTAAAGCGTCTGGAATGTTGCACCCGAGTACCAGGGTACGAAAACTGAGACATATTTGAACACGTCTCCCGTTCACATGGTTGATCATACTTGGGTTCCACATGCATGTTTTAGCTGAAGGAAGAATACCTTAAACCTGGAGAGTTGAGACCCGTGTAATGGGTACCATGCAATATGACTTCAAAGGGTCTTCATTTGCTCACCGAACCTCTCCAATCCTATCACTGCTGCGTTTATGCCCCTGTACACATGCTTGATTCTCTTTCGGAGACATAGCAATCCATAGGTTTTAAGATACTTACTAGTCAGGTACATTCTTAGGCGTTTAATATGCGGTGTTGAGTCCATTTCGTTGAGCAAGGAGTAGCTCTTGTCTATTCCATATTTGACTTAAGGAACTTTATCTGTGCTCATTTCAATCTCTGGTTTTATGAAGCACCCCAACTCACCTTTACCCTTAAGCAAGCATAAGTTGGTTTTCTAAATTTGAGACCCTGTTCTGTTCTGTAATTCAGTTCCTGTATAGCCAAGTTTACATTCCGTGTATTACTGATATCTTATGATGTTTCTTTTCTGTGTGTCTTATTTCAGTTAGAATCATCATACCTGAATCCACTCATTGTGCTGCTACGGGCCTGATGACACAGATTTCATTGCTGAGTGATATTGCTTTGTAAGTAAATACCACAACTTCTTTATCCATTTTTCACTTTCTGCGATGTTGAACTTGTACTGTAAACGAGGTTCTTGTAAACAGAGCCGTTCCAAACTTTGGGGTGGCTGTGTCTTTTTGATTTTAATTTCCCTAAGCTATAGGACCATAAGTGGCAGTGCCCTAGGCTCTGTTGCTTTGTTTTTTAGATGTTTCAGGAAACACCATACACTTCTCCCGAGTGTCTGTTGGCAATTTACATCCCGCCCATCAGCATAACAAGGCTCCCAGTTGTCCATGGCCTGTCCTGCCTTTCTGGATTTTACACTTTTTTCAGATGGCCCTTTTGACCGGGGGGAAGTGAGACTTCATTGTAGTGCAGATTTCCTTTGCAAGCTTGCTTGGTTGGCCAAAAAGGGCGTATGCGTTTTTTCCTGAATATATTCAGGAAAAAACGCATACGCCCTTTTTGGCCAAGTGCATCATTGTGGACGTTCTGCCTCTTTTCCTATGCTTTCAATGCAATTCCAGTCTACCTCCTGAAATCGGTTTCCTGCAATTCTGCCCCGCTTTCAAGTCCTCTTGGCAGCCTTACTTCAGTCTATTTTTGGACGATAGCTGTCATTTATAACTCTGCAAGTTTGTGAATTACAGTGCCCCTGAGCTCCTTTCTTCAACGCGCTTTCTTGTGACCTGGCCGCAACACCGCAGGATGGCTTCAGGCCCTAATCTGGTTCCGGCACGGCACGCTGAGCCTTTGGTTATTTCCTCTTCCTGGTGGGAAATGAGAGTTAAATTTGCCCGTCCAGACACCTCCAGCTAGTCTCTCATTGGTTCTCGCTATTCCTGTTCATCTTCCGCAGAAATTGCAAACTGGGCCAAACAGGAGGTTAAAGGCGCTGACTCTCCAAGTGGGGAGAGTGTTAGTAAAGCGTCTGGAATGTTGCACCCGAGTACCAGGGGAGGAAAACTGAGACATATTTGAACACGTCTCCCGTTCACATGGTTGATCATACTTGGGTTCCACATGCATGTTTTAGCTGAAGGAAGAATACCTTAAACCTGGAGAGTTAAGACCTGTGTAATGGGTACCATGCAATATGACTTCAAAGGGTCTTCATTTGCTCACCGAACCTCTCCAATCCTATCACTGCTGCGTTTATGCCCCTGTACACATGCTTGATTCTCTTTTGGAGACATAGCAATCCATAGGTTTTCCGATACTTACTAGTCAGGTACATTCTTAGGCGTTTAATATGCGGTGTTGAGTCCATTTCGTTGAGCAAGGAGTAGCTCTTGTCTATTCCATATTTGACTTAAGGAACTTTATCTGTGCTCATTTCAATCTCTGGTTTTATGCAGCACCCCAACTCACCTTTACCCTTAAGCAAGCATAAGTTGGTTTTCTAAATTTGAGACCCTGTTCTGTTCTGTAATTCAGTTCCTGTGTAGCCAAGTTTACATTCCGTGTATTACTGATATCTTATGATGTTTCTTTTTCTGTGTGACTTATTTCAGTTAGAATCATCATACCTGAATCCACTCATTGTGATGCTAAGGGCCTGATGACATAGATTTCATTGCTGAGTGATATTGCTTTGTAAGTAAATACCACAACTTCTTTATCCATTTTTCACTTTCTGGGATGTTGAACTTGTACTGTAAACGAGGTTCTTGTAAACAGAGCCGTTCCAAACTTTGGGGTGGCTGTGTCTTTTTGATTTTAATTTCCCTAAGCTATAGGACCATAAGTGGCAGTGCCCTAGGCTCTGTTGCTTTGTTTTTTAGATGTTTCAGGAAACACCATACACTTCTCCCGAGTGTCTGTTGGCAATTTACATCCCGCCCATCAGCATAACAAGGCTCCCAGTTGTCCATGGCCTGTCCTGCCTTTCTGGATTTTACACTTTTTTCAGATGGCCCTTTTGACCGGGGGGAAGTGAGACTTCATTGTAGTGCAGATTTCCTTTGCAAGCTTGCTTGGTTGGCCAAAAAGGGCGTATGCGTTTTTTCCTGAATATATTCAGGAAAAAACGCATACGCCCTTTTTGGCCAAGTGCATCATTGTGGACGTTCTGCCTCTTTTCCTATGCTTTCAATGCAATTCCAGTCTACCTCCTGAAATCGGTTTCCTGCAATTCTGCCCCGCTTTCAAGTCCTCTTGGCAGCCTTACTTCAGTCTATTTTTGGATGATAGCTGTCATTTATAACTCTGCAGGTTTGTGAATTACAGTGCCCCTGAGCTCCTTTCTTCAACTCGCTTTCTTGTGACCTGGCCGCAACACCGCAGGATGGATTCAGGCCCTAATCTGGTTCCGGCACGGCACGCTGAGCCTTTGGTTAATTCCTCTTCCTGGTGGGAAATGAGAGTTAAATTTGCCCGTCCAGACACCTCCAGCTAGTCTCTCATTGGTTCTCACTATTCCTGTTCATCTTCCACAGAAATTGCAAACTGGGCCAAACAGGAGGTTAAAGGGACTGACTCTCCAAGTCGGAAGAGTGTTAGTAAAGCGTCTGGAATGTTGCACCCGAGTACCAGGGGAGGAAAACTGAGACATATTTGAACACGTCTCCCGTTCACATGGTTGATCATACTCTGGGTTCCACATGCATGTTTTAGCTGAAGGAAGAATACCTTAAACCTGGAGAGTTGAGACCCGTGGAATGGGTACCATGCAATATGACTTCAAAGGGTCTTCATTTGCTCACCGAACCTCTCCAATCCTATCACTGCTGCGTTTATGCCCCTGTACACACGCTTGATTCTCTTTTGCAGACATAGCAATCCATAGGTTTTAAGATACTTACTAGTCAGGTACATTCTTAGGCGTTTAATATGGGGTGTTGAGTCCATTTCATTGAGCAAGGAGTAGCTCTTGTCTATTCCATATTTGGCTTAAGGAACTTTATCTGTGCTCATTTCAATCTCTGGTTTTATGTAGCACCCCAACTCACCTTTCCCCTTAAGCAAGCATAAGTTGGTTTTCTAAATTTGAGACCCTGTTCTGTTTTGGAATGCAGTTCCTGTGTAGCCAAGTTTACATTCCGTGTATTAGTGATATCTTATGATGTTTCTTTTTCTGTGTGACTTATTTCAGTTAGAATCATCGTACCTGAATCCACTCATTATGCTGCTATGGGCCTGATGACACAGATTTCATTGCTGAGTGATACTGCATTGTACGTAAGTACGACAAATTCTTTATCCATTTTTCACTTTCTGCGATGTTGAACTTGTACTGTAAACGAGGTTCTTGTAAACAGAGCCGTTCCAAACTTTGGGGTGGCTGTGTCTTTTTGAATTTAATTTCCCTAAGCTATAGGACCATAAGTGGAAGTTCCCTAGGCTCTGTTGCTTTGTTTTTTAGATGTTTCAGGAAACACCATACACTTCTCCCGAGTGGTTGTTGGCAATTTACATCCCGCCCATCAGCATAACAAGGCTCCCAGTTCTCCATGGCCTGTCTTGTCTTTCTGGATTTTACACTTTTTTCAGATGGCCCTTTTGACCGGGGGGAAGTGAGACTTCATTGTAGTGCAGATTTCCTTTGCAAGCTTGCTTGGTTGGCCAAAAAGGGCGTATGCGTTTTTTCCTGAATATATTCAGGAAAAAACGCATACGCCCTTTTTGGCCAAGTGCATCATTGTGGACGTTCTGCCTCTTTTCCTATGCTTTCAATGCAATTCCAGTCTACCTCCTGAAATCGGTTTCCTGAAATTCTGCCCCGCTTTCAAGTCCTCTTGGCAGCCTTACTTCAGTCTATTTTTGGACGATAGCTCTCATTTATAACTCTGCAGGTTTGTGAATTACAGTGCCCCTGAGCTCCTTTCTTCAACTCGCTTTCTTGTGACCTGGCCGCAACACCGCAGGATGGCTTCAGGCCCTAATCTGGTTCCGGCCCGGCATGCTGAGCCTTTGGTTAATTCCTCTTCCTGGTGGGAAATGAGAGTTAAATTTGCCCGTCCAGACACCTCCAGCTAGTCTCTCATTGGTTCTCACTATTCCTGTTCATCTTCCGCAGAAATTGCAAACTGGGCCAAACAGGAGGTTAAAGGGACTGACTCTCCAAGTCGGGAGAGTGTTAGTAAAGCGTCTGGAATGTTGCACCCGAGTTCCAGGGGAGGAAAACTGAGACATATTTGAACACGTCTCCCGATCACATGGTTGATCATACTCTAGGTTCCACATGCATGTTTTAGCTGAAGGAAGAATACCTTAAACCTGGAGAGTTGAGACCCGTGTAATGGGTACCATGCAATATGACTTCAAAGGGTCTTCATTTGCTCACCGAACCTCTCCAATCCTATCACTGCTGCGTTTATGCCCCTGTACACATGCTTGATTCTCTTTTGGAGACATAGCAATCCATAGGTTTTCCGATACTTACTAGCCAGGTACATTCTTAGGCGTTTAATATGCGGTGTTGAGTCCATTTCGTTGAGCAAGGAGTAGCTCTTGTCTATTCCATATTTGACTTAAGGAACTTTATCTGTGCTCATTTCAATCTCTGGTTTTATGCAGCACCCCAACTCACCTTTACCCTGAAGCAAGCATAAGTTGGTTTTCTAAATTTGAGACCCTGTTCTGTTCTGTAATTCAGTTCCTGTGTAGCCAAGTTTACATTCCGTGTATTACTGATATCTTATGATGTTTCTTTTCTGTGTGACTTATATCAGTTAGAATCATCATACCTGAATCCACTCATTGTGCTGCTACGGGCCTGATGACACAGATTTCATTGCTGAGTGATATTGCTTTGTAAGTAAATACCACAACTTCTTTATCCATTTTTCACTTTCTGCGATGTTGAACTTGTACTGTAAACGAGGTTCTTGTAAACAGAGCCGTTCCAAACTTTGGGGTGGCTGTGTCTTTTTGATTTTAATTTCCCTAAGCTATAGGACCATAAGTGGCAGTGCCCTAGGCTCTGTTGCTTTGTTTTTTAGATGTTTCAGGAAACACCATACACTTCTCCCGAGTGGTTGTTGGCAATTTACATCCCGCCCATCAGCATAACAAGGCTCCCAGTTGTCCATGGTCTGTCCTGCCTTTCTGGATTTTACACTTTTTTCAGATGGCCCTTTTGACCGGGGGGAAGTGAGACTTCATTGTAGTGCAGATTTCCTTTGCAAGCTTGCTTGGTTGGCCAAAAAGGGCGTATGCGTTTTTTCCTGAATATATTCAGGAAAAAACGCATACGCCCTTTTTGGCCAAGTGCATCATTGTGGACGTTCTGCCTCTTTTCCTATGCTTTCAATGCAATTCCAGTCTACCTACTGAAATCGGTTTCCTGCAATTCTGCCCCGCTTTCAAGTCCTCTTGGCAGCCTTACTTCAGTCTATTTTTGGACGATAGCTGTCATTTATAACTCTGCAGGTTTGTGAATTACAGTGCCCCTGAGCTCCTTTCTTCAACTCGCTTTCTTGTGACCTGGCCGCAACACCGCAGGATGGCTTCAGGCCCTAATCTGGTTCCGGCACGGCACGCTGAGCCTTTGGTTAATTCCTCTTCCTGGTGGGAAATGAGAGTTAAATTTGCCCGTCCAGACACCTCCAGCTAGTCTCTCATTGGTTCTCGCTATTCCTGTTCATCTTCCGCAGAAATTGCAAACTGGGCCAAACAGGAGGTTAAAGGCGCTGACTCTCCAAGTGGGGAGAGTGTTAGTAAAGCGTCTGGAATGTTGCACCCGAGTACCAGGGGAGGAAAACTGAGACATATTTGAACACGTCTCCCGTTCACATGGTTGATCATACTTGGGTTCCACATGCATGTTTTAGCTGAAGGAAGAATACCTTAAACCTGGAGAGTTGAGACCCGTGTAATGGGTACCATGCAATATGACTTCAAAGGGTCTTCATTTGCTCACCAAACCTCTCCAATCCTATCACTGCTGCGTTTATGCCCCTGTACACACGCTTGATTCTCTTTTGGAGACATAGCAATCCATAGGTTTTAAGATACTTACTAGTCAGGTACATTCTTAGGCGTTTAATATGGGGTGTTGAGTCCATTTCGTTGAGCAAGGAGTAGCTCTTGTCTATTCCATATTTGGCTTAAGGAACTTTATCTGTGCTCATTTCAATCTCTGGTTTTATGCAGCACCCCAACTCACCTTTACCCTTAAGCAAGCATAAGTTGGTTTTCTAAATTTGAGACCCTGTTCTGTTTTGGAATTCAGTTCCTGTGTAACCAAGTTTACATTCCGTGTATTAGTGATATCTTATGATGTTTCTTTTTCTGTGTGACTTATTTCAGTTAGAATCATCGTACCTGAATCCACTCATTGTGCTGCTAAGGGCCTGATGACACAGATTTCATTGCTGAGTGATATTGCTTTGTAAGTAAATACCACAACTTCTTTATCCATTTTTCACTTTCTGCGATGTTGAACTTGTACTGTAAACGAGGTTCTTGTAAACAGATCCGTTCCAAACTTTGGGGTGGCTGTGTCTTTTTGATTTTAATTTCCCTAAGCTATAGGACCATAAGTGGAAGTGCCCTAGGTTCTTTTGCCTTGTTTTTTACATGTTTCAGGAAACACCATACACTTCTCCCGAGTGGTTGTTGGCAATTTACATCCCGCCCATCAGCATAACAAGGCTCCCAGTTCTCCATGGCCTGTCTTGTCTTTCTGGATTTTACACTTTTTTCAGGTGGCCCTTTTGACCGGGGGGAAGTGAGACTTCATTGTAGTGCAGATTTCCTTTGCAAGCTTGCTTGGTTGGCCAAAAAGGGCGTATGCGTGTTTTCCTGAATATATTCAGGAAAAAACGCATACGCCCTTTTTGGCCAAGTGCATCATTGTGGACGTTCTGCCTCTTTTCCTATGCTTTCAATGCAATTCCAGTCTACCTCCTGAAATCGGTTTCCTGCAATTCTGCCCCGCTTTCAAGTCCTCTTGGCAGCCTTACTTCAGTCTATTTTTGGACGATAGCTCTCATTTATAACTCTGCAGGTTTGTGAATTACAGTGCCCCTGAGCTCCTTTCTTCAACTCGCTTTCTTGTGACCTGGCCGCAACACCGCAGGATGGCTTCAGGCCCTAATCTGGTTCCGGCCCGGCATGCGGAGCCTTTGGTTAATTCCTCTTCCTGGTGGGAAATGAGAGTTAAATTTGCCCGTCCAGACACCTCCAGCTAGTCTCTCATTGGTTCTCGCTATTCCTGTTCATCTTCCGCAGAAATTGCAAACTGGGCCAAACAGGAGGTTAAAGGGACTGACTCTCCAAGTCGGGAGAGTGTTAGTAAAGCGTCTGGAATGTTGCACCCGAGTACCAGGGGAGGAAAACTGAGACATATTTGAACACGTCTCCCGATCACATGGTTGATCATACTCTAGGTTCCACATGCATGTTTTAGCTGAAGGAAGAATACCTTAAACCTGGAGAGTTGAGACCCGTGTAATGCGAACCATGCAATATGACTTCAAAGGGTCTTCATTTGCTCACCGAACCTCTCCAATCCTATCACTGCTGCGTTTATGCCCCTGTACACATGCTTGATTCTCATTCGGAGACATAGCAATCCATAGGTTTTAAGATACTTACTAGTCAGGTACATTCTTAGGCGTTTAATATGCGGTGTTGAGTCAATTTCGCTGAGCAAGGAGTAGCTCTTGTCTATTCCATATTTGGCTTAAGGAACTTTATCTGTGCTCATTTCAATCTCTGTTTTTATGCAGCACCCCAACTCACCTTTACCCTTAAGCAAGAATAAGTTGGTTTTCTAAATTTGAGACCCTGTTCTGTTCTGTAATTCAGTTCCTGTGTAGCCAAGTTTACATTCCGTGTATTACTGATATCTTATGATGTTTCTTTTTCTGTGTGACTTATTTCAGGTAGAATCATCATACCTGAATCCACTCATTGTGATGCTAAGGGCCTGATGACATAGATTTCATTGCTGAGTGATATTGTTTGTAAGTAAATACCAGAACTTCTTTATCCATTTTTCACTTTCTGCGATGTTGAACTTGTACTGTAAACGAGGTTCTTGTAAACAGAGGCGTCCCAAACTTTGGGGTGGCTGTGTCTTTTTGATTTTAATTTCCCTAAGCTATAGGACCATAAGTGGCAGTGCCCTAGGCTCTGTTGCTTTGTTTTTTAGATGTTTCAGGAAACACCATACACTTCTCCCGAGTGTCTGTTGGCAATTTACATCCCGCCCATCAGCATAACAAGGCTCCCAGTTCTCCATGGCCTGTCCTCCCTTTCTGGATTTTACACTTTTTTCAGATGGCCCTTTTGACCGGGGGGAAGTGAGACTTCATTGTAGTGCAGATTTCCTTTGCAAGCTTGCTTGGTTGGCCAAAAAGGGCGCATGCGTTTTTTCCTGAATATATTCAGGAAAAAATGCATACGCCCTTTTTGGCCAAGTGCATCATTGTGGACGTTCTGCCTCTTTTCCTATGCTTTCAATGCAATTCCAGTCTACCTCCTGAAATCGGTTTCCTGCAATTCTGCCCCGCTTTCAAGTCCTCTTGGCAGCCTTACTTCAGTCTATTTTTGGATGATAGCTGTCATTTATAACTCTGCAGGTTTGTGAATTACAGTGCCCCTGAGCTCCTTTCTTCAACTCGCTTTCTTTTGAGCTGGCCGCAACACCGCAGGATGGCTTCAGGCCCTAATCTGGTTCCGGCACGGCACGCTGAGCCTTTGGTTAATTCCTCTTCCTGGTGGGAAATGAGAGTTAAATTTGCCCGTCCAGACACCTCCAGCTAGTCTCTCATTGGTTCTCGCTATTCCTGTTCATCTTCCGCAGAAATTGCAAACTGGGCCAAACAGGAGGTTAAAGGCGCTGACTCTCCAAGTGGGGAGAGTGTTAGTAAAGCGTCTGGAATGTTGCACCCGAGTACCAGGGGAGGAAAACTGAGACATATTTGAACACGTCTCCCGTTCACATGGTTGATCATACTTGGGTTCCACATGCATGTTTTAGCTGAAGGAAGAATACCTTAAACCTGGAGAGTTGAGACCCGTGTAATGGGTACCATGCAATATGACTTCAAAGGGTCTTCATTTGCTCACCGAACCTCTCCAATCCTATCACTGCTGCGTTTATGCCCCTGTACACACGCTTGATTCTCTTTTGGAGACATAGCAATCCATAGGTTTTAAGATACTTACTAGTCAGGTACATTCTTAGGCGTTTAATATGGGGTGTTGAGTCCATTTCGTTGAGCAAGGAGTAGCTCTTGTCTATTCCATGTTTGGCTTAAGGAACTTTATCTGTGCTCATTTCAATCTCTGGTTTTATGCAGCACCCCAACTCACCTTTACCCTTAAGCAAGCATAAGTTGGTTTTCTAAATTTGAGAACCTGTTCTGTTTTGGAATTCAGTTCCTGTGTAGCCAAGTTTACATTCCGTGTATTAGTGATATCTTATGATGTTTCTTTTTCTGTGTGACTTATTTCAGTTAGAATCATCGTACCTGAATCCACTCATTGTGCTGCTAAGGGCCTGATGACACAGATTTCATTGCTGAGTGATATTGCTTTGTAAGTAAATACCACAACTTCTTTATCCATTTTTCACTTTCTGCGATGTTGAACTTGTACTGTAAACGAGGTTCTTGTAAACAGATGCGTTCCAAACTTTGGGGTGGCTGTGTCTTTTTGATTTTAATTTCCCTAAGCTATAGGACCATAAGTGGAAGTGCCCTAGGTTCTGTTGCTTTGTTTTTTACATGTTTCAGGAAACACCATACACTTCTCCCGAGTGGTTGTTGACAATTTACATCCCGCCCATCAGCATAACAAGGCTTCCAGTTCCCCATGGCCTGTCTTGTCTTTCTGGATTTTACACTTTTTTCAGATGGCCCTTTTGACCGGGGGGAAGTGAGACTTCATTGTAGTGCACATTTCCTTTGCAAGCTTGCTTGGTTGGCCAAAAAGGGCGTATGCGTTTTTTCCTGAATATATTCAGGAAAAAACGCATACGCCCTTTTTGGCCAAGTGCATCATTGTGGACGTTCTGCCTCTTTTCCTATGCTTTCAATGCAATTCCAGTCTACCTCCTGAAATCGGTTTCCTGCAATTCTGCCCCGCTTTCAAGTCCTCTTGGCAGCCTTACTTCAGTCTATTTTTGGACGATAGCTCTCATT
The DNA here is from genome assembly GCF_951394435.1 of Stenella coeruleoalba. Taxonomy (NCBI): domain Eukaryota; kingdom Metazoa; phylum Chordata; class Mammalia; order Artiodactyla; family Delphinidae; genus Stenella; species Stenella coeruleoalba. Next base: position 1,853,039 of record NW_027646189.1, read on the forward strand.
TATAACTCTGCAGTTTTGTGAATTACAGTGCCCCTGAGCTCCTTTCTTCAACTCGCTTTCTTGTGACCTGGCCGCAACACCGCAGGATGGCTTCAGGCCCTAATCTGGTTCCGGTACGGCACGCTGAGCCTTTGGTTATTTCCTCTTCCTGGTGGGAAATGAGAGTTAAATTTGCCCGTCCAGACACCTCCAGCTAGCCTCTCATTGGTTCTCGCTATTCCTGTTCATCTTCCGCAGAAATTGCAAACTGGGCCAAACAGGAGGTTAAAGGCGCTGACTCTCCAAGTGGGGAGAGTGTTAGTAAAGCGTCTGGAATGTTGCACCCGAGTACCAGGGGAGGAAAACTGAGACATATTTGAACACGTCTCCCGTTCACATGGTTGATCATACTTGGGTTCCACATGCATGTTTTAGCTGAAGGAAGAATACCTTAAACCTGGAGAGTTGAGACCCGTGTAATGGGTACCATGCAATATGACTTCAAAGGGTCTTCATTTGCTCACTGAACCTCTCCAATCCTATCACTGCTGCGTTTATGCCCCTGTACACACGCTTGATTCTCTTTTGGAGACATAGAAATCCATAGGTTTTAAGCTACTTACTAGTCAGGTACATTCTTAGGCGTTTAATATGGGGTGTTGAGTCCATTTCGTTGAGCAAGGAGTAGCTCTTGTCTATTCCATATTTGGCTTAAGGAACTTTATCTGTGCTCATTTCAATCTCTGGTTTTATGCAGCACCCCAACTCACCTTTCCCCTTAAGCAAGCATAAGTTGGTTTTCTAAATTTGAGACACTGTTCTGTTTTGGAATTCAGTTCCTGTGTAGCCAAGTTTACATTCCGTGTATTAGTGATACCTTATGATGTTTCTTTTTCTGTGTGACTTATTTCAGTTAGAATCATCATACCTGAATCCACTCATTGTGATGCTAAGGGCCTGATGACATAGATTTCATTGCTGAGTGATATTGCTTTGTAAGTGAATACCACAACTTCTTTATCCATTTTTCACTTTCTGCGATGTTGAACTTGTACTGTAAACGAGGTTCTTGTAAACAGAGCCGTTCCAAACTTTGGGGTGGCTGTGTCTTTTTGATTTTAATTTCCCTAAGCTATAGGACCATAAGTGGAAGTGCCGTAGGCTCTGTTGCTTTGTTTTTTAGATGTTTCAGGACACACCATACACTTCTCCCAATTGTCTGTTGGCAATTTACATCCCGCCCATCAGCATAACAAGGCTCCCAATTCTCAATGGCCTGTTGCCTTTCTGGATTTTACACTTTTTTCAGATGGCCCTTTTGACCGGGGGGAAGTGAGACTTCATTGTAGTGCAGATTTCCTTTGCAAGCTTGCTTGGTTGGCCAAAAAGGGCGTATGCGTTTTTTCCTGAATATATTCAGGAAAAAACGCATACGCCCTTTTTGGCCAAGTGCATCATTGTGGACGTTCTGCCTCTTTTCCTATGCTTTCAATGCAATTCCAGTCTACCTCCTGAAATCGGTTTCCTGCAATTCTGCCCCGCTTTCAAGTCCTCTTGGCAGTCTTACTTCAGTCTATTTTTGGACAATAGCTTTCATTTATAACTCTGCAGGTTTGTGCATTACAGTGCCCCTGAGCTCCTTTCTTCAACTTGCTTTCTTGTGACCTGGCCGCAACACCGCAGGATGGCTTCAGGCCCTAATCTGGTTCCGGCACGGCACGCTGAGCCTTTGGTTATTTCCTCTTCCTGGTGGGAAATGAGAGTTAAATTTGCCCGTCCAGACACCTCCAGCTAGCCTCTCATTGGTTCTCGCTATTCCTGTTCATCTTCCGCAGAAATTGCAAACTGGGCCAAACAGGAGTTTAAAGGCGCTGACTCTTCAAGTGCGGAGAGTGTTAGTAAAGCGTCTGGAATGTTGCACCCGAGTACCAGGGGAGGAAACTGAGACATATTTGAACACGTCTCCCGTTCACATGGTTGATCATACTTGGGTTCCACATGCATGTTTTAGCTGAAGGAAGAATACCTTAAACCTGGAGAGTTGAGACCCGTGTAATGGGTACCATGCAATATGACTTCAAAGGGTCTTCATTTGCTCACCGAACCTCTCCAATCCTATCACTGCTGCGTTTATGCCCCTGTACACACGCTTGATTCTCTTTTGGAGACATAGCAATCCATAGGTTTTAAGATACTTACTAGTCAGGTACATTCTTAGGCGTTTACTATGGGGTGTTGAGTCCATTTCGTTGAGCAAGGAGTAGCTCTTGTCTATTCCATATTTGGCTTAAGGAACTTTATCTGTGCTCATTTCAATCTCTGGTTTTATGCAGCACCCCAACTCACCTTTCCCCTTAAGCAAGCATAAGTTGGTTTTCTAAATTTGAGACCCTGTTCTGTTCTGTAATTCAGTTCCTGTGTAGCCAAGTTTACATTCCGTGTATTACTGATATCTTATGATGTTTCTTTTTCTGTGTGACTTATTTCAGTTAGAATCATCGTACCTGAATCCACTCATTATGCTGCTACGGGCATGATGACATAGATTTCATTGCTGAGTGATACTGCATTGTACGTAAGTACCACAAGTTCTTTATCCATTTTTCACTTTCTGTGATATTGAACTTGTATGGTAAACGAGGTTCTTGTAAACGGAGGCGTCCCAAACTTTGGGGTGGCTGTGTCTTTTTGATTTTAATTTCCCTAAGCTATAGGACCATAAGTGGCAGTGCCCTAGGCTCTGTTGCTTTGTTTTTTAGATGTTTCAGGAAACACCATACACTTCTCCCGAGTGGTTGTTGTCAATTTACATCCCGCCCATCAGCATAACAAGGCTCCCAGTTCTCCATGGCCTGTCCTGCCTTTCTGGATTTTACACTTTTTTCAGATGGCCCTTTTGACCGGGGGGAAGTGAGACTTCATTGTAGTGCACATTTCCTTTGCAAGCTTGCTTGGTTGGCCAAAAAGGGCGTATGCGTTTTTTCCTGAATATATTCAGGAAAAAACGCATACGCCCTTTTTGGCCAAGTGCATCATTGTGGACGTTCTGCCTCTTTTCCTATGCTTTCAATGCAATTCCAGTCTACCTCCTGAAATCGGTTTCCTGCAATTCTGCCCCGCTTTCAAGTCCTCTTGGCAGCCTTACTTCAGTCTATTTTTGGACGATAGCTGTCATTTATAAGTCTGCAGGTTTGTGAATTACAGTGCCCCTGAGCTCCTTTCTTCAACTTGCTTTCTTGTGACCTGGCCGCAACACCGCAGGATGGCTTCAGGCCCTAATCTGGTTCCGGCACGGCACGCTGAGCCTTTGGTTATTTCCTCTTCATGGTGGGAAATGAGAGTTAAATTTGCCCGTCCAGACACCTCCAGCTAGCCTCTCATTGGTTCTCGCTATTCCTGTTCATCTTCCGCAGAAATTGCAAACTGGGCCAAACAGGAGATTAAAGGCGCTGACTCTCCAAGTGGGGAGAGTGTTATTAAAGCGTCTGGAATGTTGCACCCGAGTACCAGGGGAGGAAAACTGAGACATATTTGAACACGTCTCCCGTTCACATGGTTGATCATACTTGGGTTCCACATGCATGTTTTAGCTGAAGGAAGAATACCTTAAACCTGGAGAGTTAAGACCCGTGTAATGGGTACCATGCAATATGACTTCAAAGGGTCTTCATTTGCTCACCGAACCTCTCCAATCCTATCACTGCTGCGTTTATGCCCCTGTACACATGCTTGATTCTCTTTCGGAGACATAGCAATCCATAGGTTTTAAGATACTTACTAGTCAGGTACATTCTTAGGCGTTTAATATGCGGTGTTGAGTCCATTTCGTTGAGCAAGGAGTAGCTCTTGTCTATTCCATATTTGACTTAAGGAACTTTATCTGTGCTCATTTCAATCTCTGGTTTTATGCAGCACCCCAACTCACCTTTCCCCTTAAGCAAGCATAAGTTGTTTTTCTAAATTTGAGACGCTGTTCTGTTCTGTAATTCAGTTCCTGTGTAGCCAAGTTTACATTCCGTGTATTACTGATATCTTATGATGTTTCTTTTTCTGTGTGACTTACTTCAGTTAGAATCATCATACCTGAATCCACTCATTGTTCTCCTAAGGGCCTGATGACACAGATTTCATTGCTGAGTGATATTGCTTTGTAAGTAAATACCACAACTTCTTTATCCATTTTTCACTTTCTGCGATGTTGAACTTGTACTGTAAACGAGGTTCTTGTAAACAGAGCCGTTCCAAACTTTGGGGTGGCTGTGTCTTTTTGATTTTAATTTCCCTAAGCTATAGGACCATAAGTGGAAGTGCCCTAGGTTCTGTTGCTTTGTTTTTTAGATCTTTCAGGAAACACCATACACTTCTCCCGAGTGGTTGTTGGCAATTTACATTCCGCCCATCAGTATAACAAGGCTCCCAGTTCTGCATGGCCTGTCCTGCCTTTCTGGATTTTACACTTTTTTCAGATGGCCCTTTTGACCGGGGGGAAGTGAGACTTCATTGTAGTGCAGATTTCCTTTCCAAGCTTGCTTGGTTGGCCAAAAAGGGCGTATGCGTTTTTTCCTGAATATATTCAGGAAAAAACGCATACGCCCTTTTTGGCCAAGTGCATCATTGTGGACGTTCTGCCTCTTTTCCTATGCTTTCAATGCAATTCCAGTCTACCTCCTGAAATCGGTTTCCTGCAATTCTGCCCCGCTTTCAAGTCCTCTTGGCAGCCTTACTTCAGTCTATTTTTGGACGATAGCTGTCATTTATAACTCTGCAGGTTTGTGAATTACAGTGCTCCTGAGCTCCTTTCTTCAACTCGCTTTCTTTTGAGCTGGCCGCAACACCGCAGGATGGCTTCAGGCCCTAATATGGTTCCGGTACGGCACGCTGAGCCTTTGGTTATTTCCTCTTCCTGGTGGGAAATGAGAGTTAAATTTGCCCGTCCAGACACCTCCAGCTAGCCTCTCATTGGTTCTCGCTATTCCTGTTCATCTTCCGCAGAAATTGCAAACTGGGCCAAACAGGAGGTTAAAGGGACTGACTCTCCAAGTGGGGAGAGTGTTAGTAAAGCGTCTGGAATGTTGCACCCGAGTACCAGGGTACGAAAACTGACATATTTGAACACGTCTCCCGTTCACATGGTTGATCATACTTGGGTTCCACATGCATGTTTTAGCTGAAGGAAGAATACCTTAAACCTGGAGAGTTGAGACCCGTGTAATGGGTACCATGCAATATGACTTCAAAGGGTCTTCATTTGCTCACCGAACCTCTCCAATCCTATCACTGCTGCGTTTATGCCCCTGTACACATGCTTGATTCTCTTTCGGAGACATAGCAATCCATAGGTTTTAAGATACTTACTAGTCAGGTACATTCTTAGGCGTTTAATATGCGGTGTTGAGTCCATTTCGTTGAGCAAGGAGTAGCTCTTGTCTATTCCATATTTGACTTAAGGAACTTTATCTGTGCTCATTTCAATCTCTGGTTTTATGAAGCACCCCAACTCACCTTTACCCTTAAGCAAGCATAAGTTGGTTTTCTAAATTTGAGACCCTGTTCTGTTCTGTAATTCAGTTCCTGTATAGCCAAGTTTACATTCCGTGTATTACTGATATCTTATGATGTTTCTTTTCTGTGTGTCTTATTTCAGTTAGAATCATCATACCTGAATCCACTCATTGTGCTGCTACGGGCCTGATGACACAGATTTCATTGCTGAGTGATATTGCTTTGTAAGTAAATACCACAACTTCTTTATCCATTTTTCACTTTCTGCGATGTTGAACTTGTACTGTAAACGAGGTTCTTGTAAACAGAGCCGTTCCAAACTTTGGGGTGGCTGTGTCTTTTTGATTTTAATTTCCCTAAGCTATAGGACCATAAGTGGCAGTGCCCTAGGCTCTGTTGCTTTGTTTTTTAGATGTTTCAGGAAACACCATACACTTCTCCCGAGTGTCTGTTGGCAATTTACATCCCGCCCATCAGCATAACAAGGCTCCCAGTTGTCCATGGCCTGTCCTGCCTTTCTGGATTTTACACTTTTTTCAGATGGCCCTTTTGACCGGGGGGAAGTGAGACTTCATTGTAGTGCAGATTTCCTTTGCAAGCTTGCTTGGTTGGCCAAAAAGGGCGTATGCGTTTTTTCCTGAATATATTCAGGAAAAAACGCATACGCCCTTTTTGGCCAAGTGCATCATTGTGGACGTTCTGCCTCTTTTCCTATGCTTTCAATGCAATTCCAGTCTACCTCCTGAAATCGGTTTCCTGCAATTCTGCCCCGCTTTCAAGTCCTCTTGGCAGCCTTACTTCAGTCTATTTTTGGACGATAGCTGTCATTTATAACTCTGCAGGTTTGTGAATTACAGTGCCCCTGAGCTCGTTTCTTCAACGCGCTTTCTTGTGACCTGGCCGCAACACCGCAGGATGGCTTCAGGCCCTAATCTGGTTCCGGCACGGCACGCTGAGCCTTTGGTTATTTCCTCTTCCTGGTGGGAAATGAGAGTTAAATTTGCCCGTCCAGACACCTCCAGCTAGTCTCTCATTGGTTCTCGCTATTCCTGTTCATCTTCCGCAGAAATTGCAAACTGGGCCAAACAGGAGGTTAAAGGCGCTGACTCTCCAAGTGGGGAGAGTGTTAGTAAAGCGTCTGGAATGTTGCACCCGAGTACCAGGGGAGGAAAACTGAGACATATTTGAACACGTCTCCCGTTCACATGGTTGATCATACTTGGGTTCCACATGCATGTTTTAGCTGAAGGAAGAATACCTTAAACCTGGAGAGTTGAGACCCGTGTAATGGGTACCATGAAATATGACTTCAAAGGGTCTTCATTTGCTCACCGAACCTCTCCAATCCTATCACTGCTGCGTTTATGCCCCTGTACACATGCTTGATTCTCTTTTGGAGACATAGCAATCCATAGGTTTTACGATACTTACTAGTCAGGTACATTCTTAGGCGTTTAATATGCGGTGTTGAGTCCATTTCGTTGAGCAAGGAGTAGCTCTTGTCTATTCCATATTTGACTTAAGGAACTTTATCTGTGCTCATTTCAATCTCTGGTTTTATGCAGCACCCCAACTCACCTTTACCCTTAAGCAAGCATAAGTTGGTTTTCTAAATTTGAGACCCTGTTCTGTTCTGTAATTCAGTTCCTGTGTAGCCAAGTTTACATTCCGTGTATTACTGATATCTTATGATGTTTCTTTTTCTGTGTGACTTATTTCAGTTAGAATCATCATACCTGAATCCACTCATTGTGATGCTAAGGGCCTGATGACATAGATTTCATTGCTGAGTGATATTGCTTTGTAAGTAAATACCACAACTTCTTTATCCATTTTTCACTTTCTGGGATGTTGAACTTGTACTGTAAACGAGGTTCTTGTAAACAGAGCCGTTCCAAACTTTGGGGTGGCTGTGTCTTTTTGATTTTAATTTCCCTAAGCTATAGGACCATAAGTGGCAGTGCCCTAGGCTCTGTTGCTTTGTTTTTTAGATGTTTCAGGAAACACCATACACTTCTCCCGAGTGTCTGTTGGCAATTTACATCCCGCCCATCAGCATAACAAGGCTCCCAGTTGTCCATGGCCTGTCCTGCCTTTCTGGATTTTACACTTTTTTCAGATGGCCCTTTTGACCGGGGGGAAGTGAGACTTCATTGTAGTGCAGATTTCCTTTGCAAGCTTGCTTGGTTGGCCAAAAAGGGCGTATGCGTTTTTTCCTGAATATATTCAGGAAAAAACGCATACGCCCTTTTTGGCCAAGTGCATCATTGTGGACGTTCTGCCTCTTTTCCTATGCTTTCAATGCAATTCCAGTCTACCTCCTGAAATCGGTTTCCTGCAATTCTGCCCCGCTTTCAAGTCCTCTTGGCAGCCTTACTTCAGTCTATTTTTGGACGATAGCTGTCATTTATAACTCTGCAGGTTTGTGAATTACAGTGCCCCTGAGCTCCTTTCTTCAACTCGCTTTCTTGTGACCTGGCCGCAACACCGCAGGATGGATTCAGGCCCTAATCTGGTTCCGGCACGGCACGCTGAGCCTTTGGTTAATTCCTCTTCCTGGTGGGAAATGAGAGTTAAATTTGCCCGTCCAGACACCTCCAGCTAGTCTCTCATTGGTTCTCACTATTCCTGTTCATCTTCCACAGAAATTGCAAACTGGGCCAAACAGGAGGTTAAAGGGACTGACTCTCCAAGTCGGAAGAGTGTTAGTAAAGCGTCTGGAATGTTGCACCCGAGTACCAGGGGAGGAAAACTGAGACATATTTGAACACGTCTCCCGTTCACATGGTTGATCATACTCTGGGTTCCACATGCATGTTTTAGCTGAAGGAAGAATACCTTAAACCTGGAGAGTTGAGACCCGTGGAATGGGTACCATGCAATATGACTTCAAAGGGTCTTCATTTGCTCACCGAACCTCTCCAATCCTATCACTGCTGCGTTTATGCCCCTGTACACACGCTTGATTCTCTTTTGGAGACATAGCAATCCATAGGTTTTAAGATACTTACTAGTCAGGTACATTCTTAGGCGTTTAATATGGGGTGTTGAGTCCATTTCATTGAGCAAGGAGTAGCTCTTGTCTATTCCATATTTGGCTTAAGGAACTTTATCTGTGCTCATTTCAATCTCTGGTTTTATGTAGCACCCCAACTCACCTTTCCCCTTAAGCAAGCATAAGTTGGTTTTCTAAATTTGAGACCCTGTTCTGTTTTGGAATGCAGTTCCTGTGTAGCCAAGTTTACATTCCGTGTATTAGTGATATCTTATGATGTTTCTTTTTCTGTGTGACTTATTTCAGTTAGAATCATCGTACCTGAATCCACTCATTATGCTGCTATGGGCCTGATGACACAGATTTCATTGCTGAGTGATACTGCATTGTACGTAAGTACGACAAATTCTTTATCCATTTTTCACTTTCTGCGATGTTGAACTTGTACTGTAAACGAGGTTCTTGTAAACAGAGCCGTTCCAAACTTTGGGGTGGCTGTGTCTTTTTGAATTTAATTTCCCTAAGCTATAGGACCATAAGTGGAAGTTCCCTAGGCTCTGTTGCTTTGTTTTTTAGATGTTTCAGGAAACACCATACACTTCTCCCGAGTGGTTGTTGGCAATTTACATCCCGCCCATCAGCATAACAAGGCTCCCAGTTCTCCATGGCCTGTCTTGTCTTTCTGGATTTTACACTTTTTTCAGATGGCCCTTTTGACCGGGGGGAAGTGAGACTTCATTGTAGTGCAGATTTCCTTTGCAAGCTTGCTTGGTTGGCCAAAAAGGGCGTATGCGTTTTTTCCTGAATATATTCAGGAAAAAACGCATACGCCCTTTTTGGCCAAGTGCATCATTGTGGACGTTCTGCCTCTTTTCCTATGCTTTCAATGCAATTCCAGTCTACCTCCTGAAATCGGTTTCCTGAAATTCTGCCCCGCTTTCAAGTCCTCTTGGCAGCCTTACTTCAGTCTATTTTTGGACGATAGCTCTCATTTATAACTCTGCAGGTTTGTGAATTACAGTGCCCCTGAGCTCCTTTCTTCAACTCGCTTTCTTGTGACCTGGCCGCAACACCGCAGGATGGCTTCAGGCCCTAATCTGGTTCCGGCCCGGCATGCTGAGCCTTTGGTTAATTCCTCTTCCTGGTGGGAAATGAGAGTTAAATTTGCCCGTCCAGACACCTCCAGCTAGTCTCTCATTGGTTCTCACTATTCCTGTTCATCTTCCGCAGAAATTGCAAACTGGGCCAAACAGGAGGTTAAAGGGACTGACTCTCCAAGTCGGGAGAGTGTTAGTAAAGCGTCTGGAATGTTGCACCCGAGTTCCAGGGGAGGAAAACTGAGACATATTTGAACACGTCTCCCGATCACATGGTTGATCATACTCTAGGTTCCACATGCATGTTTTAGCTGAAGGAAGAATACCTTAAACCTGGAGAGTTGAGACCCGTGTAATGGGTACCATGCAATATGACTTCAAAGGGTCTTCATTTGCTCACCGAACCTCTCCAATCCTATCACTGCTGCGTTTATGCCCCTGTACACATGCTTGATTCTCTTTTGGAGACATAGCAATCCATAGGTTTTCCGATACTTACTAGCCAGGTACATTCTTAGGCGTTTAATATGCGGTGTTGAGTCCATTTCGTTGAGCAAGGAGTAGCTCTTGTCTATTCCATATTTGACTTAAGGAACTTTATCTGTGCTCATTTCAATCTCTGGTTTTATGCAGCACCCCAACTCACCTTTCCCCTTAAGCAAGCATAAGTTGTTTTTCTAAATTTGAGACGCTGTTCTGTTCTGTAATTCAGTTCCTGTGTAGCCAAGTTTACATTCCGTGTATTACTGATATCTTATGATGTTTCTTTTTCTGTGTGACTTACTTCAGTTAGAATCATCATACCTGAATCCACTCATTGTTCTCCTAAGGGCCTGATGACACAGATTTCATTGCTGAGTGATATTGCTTTGTAAGTAAATACCACAACTTCTTTATCCATTTTTCACTTTCTGCGATGTTGAACTTGTACTGTAAACGAGGTTCTTGTAAACAGAGCCGTTCCAAACTTTGGGGTGGCTGTGTCTTTTTGATTTTAATTTCCCTAAGCTATAGGACCATAAGTGGAAGTGCCCTAGGTTCTGTTGCTTTGTTTTTTAGATCTTTCAGGAAACACCATACACTTCTCCCGAGTGGTTGTTGGCAATTTACATTCCGCCCATCAGTATAACAAGGCTCCCAGTTCTGCATGGCCTGTCCTGCCTTTCTGGATTTTACACTTTTTTCAGATGGCCCTTTTGACCGGGGGGAAGTGAGACTTCATTGTAGTGCAGATTTCCTTTGCAAGCTTGCTTGGTTGGCCAAAAAGGGCGTATGCGTTTTTTCCTGAATATATTCAGGAAAAAACGCATACGCCCTTTTTGGCCAAGTGCATCATTGTGGACGTTCTGCCTCTTTTCCTATGCTTTCAATGCAATTCCAGTCTACCTCCTGAAATCGGTTTCCTGCAATTCTGCCCCGCTTTCAAGTCCTCTTGGCAGCCTTACTTCAGTCTATTTTTGGACGATAGCTGTCATTTATAACTCTGCAGGTTTGTGAATTACAGTGCTCCTGAGCTCCTTTCTTCAACTCGCTTTCTTTTGAGCTGGCCGCAACACCGCAGGATGGCTTCAGGCCCTAATATGGTTCCGGTACGGCACGCTGAGCCTTTGGTTATTTCCTCTTCCTGGTGGGAAATGAGAGTTAAATTTGCCCGTCCAGACACCTCCAGCTAGCCTCTCATTGGTTCTCGCTATTCCTGTTCATCTTCCGCAGAAATTGCAAACTGGGCCAAACAGGAGGTTAAAGGGACTGACTCTCCAAGTGGGGAGAGTGTTAGTAAAGCGTCTGGAATGTTGCACCCGAGTACCAGGGTACGAAAACTGACATATTTGAACACGTCTCCCGTTCACATGGTTGATCATACTTGGGTTCCACATGCATGTTTTAGCTGAAGGAAGAATACCTTAAACCTGGAGAGTTGAGACCCGTGTAATGGGTACCATGCAATATGACTTCAAAGGGTCTTCATTTGCTCACCGAACCTCTCCAATCCTATCACTGCTGCGTTTATGCCCCTGTACACATGCTTGATTCTCTTTCGGAGACATAGCAATCCATAGGTTTTAAGATACTTACTAGTCAGGTACATTCTTAGGCGTTTAATATGCGGTGTTGAGTCCATTTCGTTGAGCAAGGAGTAGCTCTTGTCTATTCCATATTTGACTTAAGGAACTTTATCTGTGCTCATTTCAATCTCTGGTTTTATGAAGCACCCCAACTCACCTTTACCCTTAAGCAAGCATAAGTTGGTTTTCTAAATTTGAGACCCTGTTCTGTTCTGTAATTCAGTTCCTGTATAGCCAAGTTTACATTCCGTGTATTACTGATATCTTATGATGTTTCTTTTCTGTGTGTCTTATTTCAGTTAGAATCATCATACCTGAATCCACTCATTGTGCTGCTACGGGCCTGATGACACAGATTTCATTGCTGAGTGATATTGCTTTGTAAGTAAATACCACAACTTCTTTATCCATTTTTCACTTTCTGCGATGTTGAACTTGTACTGTAAACGAGGTTCTTGTAAACAGAGCCGTTCCAAACTTTGGGGTGGCTGTGTCTTTTTGATTTTAATTTCCCTAAGCTATAGGACCATAAGTGGCAGTGCCCTAGGCTCTGTTGCTTTGTTTTTTAGATGTTTCAGGAAACACCATACACTTCTCCCGAGTGTCTGTTGGCAATTTACATCCCGCCCATCAGCATAACAAGGCTCCCAGTTGTCCATGGCCTGTCCTGCCTTTCTGGATTTTACACTTTTTTCAGATGGCCCTTTTGACCGGGGGGAAGTGAGACTTCATTGTAGTGCAGATTTCCTTTGCAAGCTTGCTTGGTTGGCCAAAAAGGGCGTATGCGTTTTTTCCTGAATATATTCAGGAAAAAACGCATACGCCCTTTTTGGCCAAGTGCATCATTGTGGACGTTCTGCCTCTTTTCCTATGCTTTCAATGCAATTCCAGTCTACCTCCTGAAATCGGTTTCCTGCAATTCTGCCCCGCTTTCAAGTCCTCTTGGCAGCCTTACTTCAGTCTATTTTTGGACGATAGCTGTCATTTATAACTCTGCAGGTTTGTGAATTACAGTGCCCCTGAGCTCGTTTCTTCAACGCGCTTTCTTGTGACCTGGCCGCAACACCGCAGGATGGCTTCAGGCCCTAATCTGGTTCCGGCACGGCACGCTGAGCCTTTGGTTATTTCCTCTTCCTGGTGGGAAATGAGAGTTAAATTTGCCCGTCCAGACACCTCCAGCTAGTCTCTCATTGGTTCTCGCTATTCCTGTTCATCTTCCGCAGAAATTGCAAACTGGGCCAAACAGGAGGTTAAAGGCGCTGACTCTCCAAGTGGGGAGAGTGTTAGTAAAGCGTCTGGAATGTTGCACCCGAGTACCAGGGGAGGAAAACTGAGACATATTTGAACACGTCTCCCGTTCACATGGTTGATCATACTTGGGTTCCACATGCATGTTTTAGCTGAAGGAAGAATACCTTAAACCTGGAGAGTTGAGACCCGTGTAATGGGTACCATGAAATATGACTTCAAAGGGTCTTCATTTGCTCACCGAACCTCTCCAATCCTATCACTGCTGCGTTTATGCCCCTGTACACATGCTTGATTCTCTTTTGGAGACATAGCAATCCATAGGTTTTACGATACTTACTAGTCAGGTACATTCTTAGGCGTTTAATATGCGGTGTTGAGTCCATTTCGTTGAGCAAGGAGTAGCTCTTGTCTATTCCATATTTGACTTAAGGAACTTTATCTGTGCTCATTTCAATCTCTGGTTTTATGCAGCACCCCAACTCACCTTTACCCTTAAGCAAGCATAAGTTGGTTTTCTAAATTTGAGACCCTGTTCTGTTCTGTAATTCAGTTCCTGTGTAGCCAAGTTTACATTCCGTGTATTACTGATATCTTATGATGTTTCTTTTTCTGTGTGACTTATTTCAGTTAGAATCATCATACCTGAATCCACTCATTGTGATGCTAAGGGCCTGATGACATAGATTTCATTGCTGAGTGATATTGCTTTGTAAGTAAATACCACAACTTCTTTATCCATTTTTCACTTTCTGGGATGTTGAACTTGTACTGTAAACGAGGTTCTTGTAAACAGAGCCGTTCCAAACCTTGGGGTGGCTGTGTCTTTTTGATTTTAATTTCCCTAAGCTATAGGACCATAAGTGGCAGTGCCCTAGGCTCTGTTGCTTTGTTTTTTAGATGTTTCAGGAAACACCATACACTTCTCCCGAGTGTCTGTTGGCAATTTACATCCCGCCCATCAGCATAACAAGGCTCCCAGTTGTCCATGGCCTGTCCTGCCTTTCTGGATTTTACACTTTTTTCAGATGGCCCTTTTGACCGGGGGGAAGTGAGACTTCATTGTAGTGCAGATTTCCTTTGCAAGCTTGCTTGGTTGGCCAAAAAGGGCGTATGCGTTTTTTCCTGAATATATTCAGGAAAAAACGCATACGCCCTTTTTGGCCAAGTGCATCATTGTGGACGTTCTGCCTCTTTTCCTATGCTTTCAATGCAATTCCAGTCTACCTCCTGAAATCGGTTTCCTGCAATTCTGCCCCGCTTTCAAGTCCTCTTGGCAGCCTTACTTCAGTCTATTTTTGGACGATAGCTGTCATTTATAACTCTGCAGGTTTGTGAATTACAGTGCCCCTGAGCTCCTTTCTTCAACTCGCTTTCTTGTGACCTGGCCGCAACACCGCAGGATGGATTCAGGCCCTAATCTGGTTCCGGCACGGCACGCTGAGCCTTTGGTTAATTCCTCTTCCTGGTGGGAAATGAGAGTTAAATTTGCCCGTCCAGACACCTCCAGCTAGTCTCTCATTGGTTCTCACTATTCCTGTTCATCTTCCACAGAAATTGCAAACTGGGCCAAACAGGAGGTTAAAGGGACTGACTCTCCAAGTCGGAAGAGTGTTAGTAAAGCGTCTGGAATGTTGCACCCGAGTACCAGGGGAGGAAAACTGAGACATATTTGAACACGTCTCCCGTTCACATGGTTGATCATACTCTGGGTTCCACATGCATGTTTTAGCTGAAGGAAGAATACCTTAAACCTGGAGAGTTGAGACCCGTGGAATGGGTACCATGCAATATGACTTCAAAGGGTCTTCATTTGCTCACCGAACCTCTCCAATCCTATCACTGCTGCGTTTATGCCCCTGTACACACGCTTGATTCTCTTTTGGAGACATAGCAATCCATAGGTTTTAAGATACTTACTAGTCAGGTACATTCTTAGGCGTTTAATATGGGGTGTTGAGTCCATTTCATTGAGCAAGGAGTAGCTCTTGTCTATTCCATATTTGGCTTAAGGAACTTTATCTGTGCTCATTTCAATCTCTGGTTTTATGTAGCACCCCAACTCACCTTTCCCCTTAAGCAAGCATAAGTTGGTTTTCTAAATTTGAGACCCTGTTCTGTTTTGGAATGCAGTTCCTGTATAGCCAAGTTTACATTCCGTGTATTAGTGATATCTTATGATGTTTCTTTTTCTGTGTGACTTATTTCAGTTAGAATCATCGTACCTGAATCCACTCATTATGCTGCTATGGGCCTGATGACACAGATTTCATTGCTGAGTGATACTGCATTGTACGTAAGTACGACAAATTCTTTATCCATTTTTCACTTTCTGCGATGTTGAACTTGTACTGTAAACGAGGTTCTTGTAAACAGAGCCGTTCCAAACTTTGGGGTGGCTGTGTCTTTTTGAATTTAATTTCCCTAAGCTATAGGACCATAAGTGGAAGTTCCCTAGGCTCTGTTGCTTTGTTTTTTAGATGTTTCAGGAAACACCATACACTTCTCCCGAGTGGTTGTTGGCAATTTACATCCCGCCCATCAGCATAACAAGGCTCCCAGTTCTCCATGGCCTGTCTTGTCTTTCTGGATTTTACACTTTTTTCAGATGGCCCTTTTGACCGGGGGGAAGTGAGACTTCATTGTAGTGCAGATTTCCTTTGCAAGCTTGCTTGGTTGGCCAAAAAGGGCGTATGCGTTTTTTCCTGAATATATTCAGGAAAAAACGCATACGCCCTTTTTGGCCAAGTGCATCATTGTGGACGTTCTGCCTCTTTTCCTATGCTTTCAATGCAATTCCAGTCTACCTCCTGAAATCGGTTTCCTGAAATTCTGCCCCGCTTTCAAGTCCTCTTGGCAGCCTTACTTCAGTCTATTTTTGGACGATAGCTCTCATTTATAACTCTGCAGGTTTGTGAATTACAGTGCCCCTGAGCTCCTTTCTTCAACTCGCTTTCTTGTGACCTGGCCGCAACACCGCAGGATGGCTTCAGGCCCTAATCTGGTTCCGGCCCGGCATGCTGAGCCTTTGGTTAATTCCTCTTCCTGGTGGGAAATGAGAGTTAAATTTGCCCGTCCAGACACCTCCAGCTAGTCTCTCATTGGTTCTCACTATTCCTGTTCATCTTCCGCAGAAATTGCAAACTGGGCCAAACAGGAGGTTAAAGGGACTGACTCTCCAAGTCGGGAGAGTGTTAGTAAAGCGTCTGGAATGTTGCACCCGAGTTCCAGGGGAGGAAAACTGAGACATATTTGAACACGTCTCCCGATCACATGGTTGATCATACTCTAGGTTCCACATGCATGTTTTAGCTGAAGGAAGAATACCTTAAACCTGGAGAGTTGAGACCCGTGTAATGGGTACCATGCAATATGACTTCAAAGGGTCTTCATTTGCTCACCGAACCTCTCCAATCCTATCACTGCTGCGTTTATGCCCCTGTACACATGCTTGATTCTCTTTTGGAGACATAGCAATCCATAGGTTTTCCGATACTTACTAGCCAGGTACATTCTTAGGCGTTTAATATGCGGTGTTGAGTCCATTTCGTTGAGCAAGGAGTAGCTCTTGTCTATTCCATATTTGACTTAAGGAACTTTATCTGTGCTCATTTCAATCTCTGGTTTTATGCAGCACCCCAACTCACCTTTACCCTGAAGCAAGCATAAGTTGGTTTTCTAAATTTGAGACCCTGTTCTGTTTTGGAATTCAGTTCCTGTGTAGCCAAGTTTACATTCCGTGTATTACTGATATCTTATGATGTTTCTTTTCTGTGTGACTTATTTCAGTTAGAATCATCATACCTGAATCCACTCATTGTGCTGCTACGGGCCTGATGACACAGATTTCATTGCTGAGTGATATTGCTTTGTAAGTAAATACCACAACTTCTTTATCCATTTTTCACTTTCTGCGATGTTGAACTTGTACTGTAAACGAGGTTCTTGTAAACAGAGCCGTTCCAAACTTTGGGGTGGCTGTGTCTTTTTGATTTTAATTTCCCTAAGCTATAGGACCATAAGTGGCAGTGCCCTAGGCTCTGTTGCTTTGTTTTTTAGATGTTTCAGGAAACACCATACACTTCTCCCGAGTGGTTGTTGGCAATTTACATCCCGCCCATCAGCATAACAAGGCTCCCAGTTGTCCATGGTCTGTCCTGCCTTTCTGGATTTTACACTTTTTTCAGATGGCCCTTTTGACCGGGGGGAAGTGAGACTTCATTGTAGTGCAGATTTCCTTTGCAAGCTTGCTTGGTTGGCCAAAAAGGGCGTATGCGTTTTTTCCTGAATATATTCAGGAAAAAACGCATACGCCCTTTTTGGCCAAGTGCATCATTGTGGACGTTCTGCCTCTTTTCCTATGCTTTCAATGCAATTCCAGTCTACCTCCTGAAATCGGTTTCCTGCAATTCTGCCCCGCTTTCAAGTCCTCTTGGCAGCCTTACTTCAGTCTATTTTTGGACGATAGCTGTCATTTATAACTCTGCAGGTTTGTGAATTACAGTGCCCCTGAGCTCCTTTCTTCAACTCGCTTTCTTGTGACCTGGCCGCAACACCGCAGGATGGCTTCAGGCCCTAATCTGGTTCCGGCACGGCACGCTGAGCCTTTGGTTAATTCCTCTTCCTGGTGGGAAATGAGAGTTAAATTTGCCCGTCCAGACACCTCCAGCTAGTCTCTCATTGGTTCTCGCTATTCCTGTTCATCTTCCGCAGAAATTGCAAACTGGGCCAAACAGGAGGTTAAAGGCGCTGACTCTCCAAGTGGGGAGAGTGTTAGTAAAGCGTCTGGAATGTTGCACCCGAGTACCAGGGGAGGAAAACTGAGACATATTTGAACACGTCTCCCGTTCACATGGTTGATCATACTTGGGTTCCACATGCATGTTTTAGCTGAAGGAAGAATACCTTAAACCTGGAGAGTTGAGACCCGTGTAATGGGTACCATGCAATATGACTTCAAAGGGTCTTCATTTGCTCACCAAACCTCTCCAATCCTATCACTGCTGCGTTTATGCCCCTGTACACACGCTTGATTCTCTTTTGGAGACATAGCAATCCATAGGTTTTAAGATACTTACTAGTCAGGTACATTCTTAGGCGTTTAATATGGGGTGTTGAGTCCATTTCGTTGAGCAAGGAGTAGCTCTTGTCTATTCCATATTTGGCTTAAGGAACTTTATCTGTGCTCATTTCAATCTCTGGTTTTATGCAGCACCCCAACTCACCTTTACCCTTAAGCAAGCATAAGTTGGTTTTCTAAATTTGAGACCCTGTTCTGTTTTGGAATTCAGTTCCTGTGTAACCAAGTTTACATTCCGTGTATTAGTGATATCTTATGATGTTTCTTTTTCTGTGTGACTTATTTCAGTTAGAATCATCGTACCTGAATCCACTCATTGTGCTGCTAAGGGCCTGATGACACAGATTTCATTGCTGAGTGATATTGCTTTGTAAGTAAATACCACAACTTCTTTATCCATTTTTCACTTTCTGCGATGTTGAACTTGTACTGTAAACGAGGTTCTTGTAAACAGATCCGTTCCAAACTTTGGGGTGGCTGTGTCTTTTTGATTTTAATTTCCCTAAGCTATAGGACCATAAGTGGAAGTGCCCTAGGTTCTTTTGCCTTGTTTTTTACATGTTTCAGGAAACACCATACACTTCTCCCGAGTGGTTGTTGGCAATTTACATCCCGCCCATCAGCATAACAAGGCTCCCAGTTCTCCATGGCCTGTCTTGTCTTTCTGGATTTTACACTTTTTTCAGGTGGCCCTTTTGACCGGGGGGAAGTGAGACTTCATTGTAGTGCAGATTTCCTTTGCAAGCTTGCTTGGTTGGCCAAAAAGGGCGTATGCGTGTTTTCCTGAATATATTCAGGAAAAAACGCATACGCCCTTTTTGGCCAAGTGCATCATTGTGGACGTTCTGCCTCTTTTCCTATGCTTTCAATGCAATTCCAGTCTACCTCCTGAAATCGGTTTCCTGCAATTCTGCCCCGCTTTCAAGTCCTCTTGGCAGCCTTACTTCAGTCTATTTTTGGACGATAGCTCTCATTTATAACTCTGCAGGTTTGTGAATTACAGTGCCCCTGAGCTCCTTTCTTCAACTCGCTTTCTTGTGACCTGGCCGCAACACCGCAGGATGGCTTCAGGCCCTAATCTGGTTCCGGCCCGGCATGCGGAGCCTTTGGTTAATTCCTCTTCCTGGTGGGAAATGAGAGTTAAATTTGCCCGTCCAGACACCTCCAGCTAGTCTCTCATTGGTTCTCGCTATTCCTGTTCATCTTCCGCAGAAATTGCAAACTGGGCCAAACAGGAGGTTAAAGGGACTGACTCTCCAAGTCGGGAGAGTGTTAGTAAAGCGTCTGGAATGTTGCACCCGAGTACCAGGGGAGGAAAACTGAGACATATTTGAACACGTCTCCCGATCACATGGTTGATCATACTCTAGGTTCCACATGCATGTTTTAGCTGAAGGAAGAATACCTTAAACCTGGAGAGTTGAGACCCGTGTAATGCGAACCATGCAATATGACTTCAAAGGGTCTTCATTTGCTCACCGAACCTCTCCAATCCTATCACTGCTGCGTTTATGCCCCTGTACACATGCTTGATTCTCATTCGGAGACATAGCAATCCATAGGTTTTAAGATACTTACTAGTCAGGTACATTCTTAGGCGTTTAATATGCGGTGTTGAGTCAATTTCGCTGAGCAAGGAGTAGCTCTTGTCTATTCCATATTTGGCTTAAGGAACTTTATCTGTGCTCATTTCAATCTCTGTTTTTATGCAGCACCCCAACTCACCTTTACCCTTAAGCAAGAATAAGTTGGTTTTCTAAATTTGAGACCCTGTTCTGTTCTGTAATTCAGTTCCTGTGTAGCCAAGTTTACATTCCGTGTATTACTGATATCTTATGATGTTTCTTTTTCTGTGTGACTTATTTCAGGTAGAATCATCATACCTGAATCCACTCATTGTGATGCTAAGGGCCTGATGACATAGATTTCATTGCTGAGTGATATTGTTTGTAAGTAAATACCAGAACTTCTTTATCCATTTTTCACTTTCTGCGATGTTGAACTTGTACTGTAAACGAGGTTCTTGTAAACAGAGGCGTCCCAAACTTTGGGGTGGCTGTGTCTTTTTGATTTTAATTTCCCTAAGCTATAGGACCATAAGTGGCAGTGCCCTAGGCTCTGTTGCTTTGTTTTTTAGATGTTTCAGGAAACACCATACACTTCTCCCGAGTGTCTGTTGGCAATTTACATCCCGCCCATCAGCATAACAAGGCTCCCAGTTCTCCATGGCCTGTCCTCCCTTTCTGGATTTTACACTTTTTTCAGATGGCCCTTTTGACCGGGGGGAAGTGAGACTTCATTGTAGTGCAGATTTCCTTTGCAAGCTTGCTTGGTTGGCCAAAAAGGGCGCATGCGTTTTTTCCTGAATATATTCAGGAAAAAATGCATACGCCCTTTTTGGCCAAGTGCATCATTGTGGACGTTCTGCCTCTTTTCCTATGCTTTCAATGCAATTCCAGTCTACCTCCTGAAATCGGTTTCCTGCAATTCTGCCCCGCTTTCAAGTCCTCTTGGCAGCCTTACTTCAGTCTATTTTTGGATGATAGCTGTCATTTATAACTCTGCAGGTTTGTGAATTACAGTGCCCCTGAGCTCCTTTCTTCAACTCGCTTTCTTTTGAGCTGGCCGCAACACCGCAGGATGGCTTCAGGCCCTAATCTGGTTCCGGCACGGCACGCTGAGCCTTTGGTTAATTCCTCTTCCTGGTGGGAAATGAGAGTTAAATTTGCCCGTCCAGACACCTCCAGCTAGTCTCTCATTGGTTCTCGCTATTCCTGTTCATCTTCCGCAGAAATTGCAAACTGGGCCAAACAGGAGGTTAAAGGCGCTGACTCTCCAAGTGGGGAGAGTGTTAGTAAAGCGTCTGGAATGTTGCACCCGAGTACCAGGGGAGGAAAACTGAGACATATTTGAACACGTCTCCCGTTCACATGGTTGATCATACTTGGGTTCCACATGCATGTTTTAGCTGAAGGAAGAATACCTTAAACCTGGAGAGTTGAGACCCGTGTAATGGGTACCATGCAATATGACTTCAAAGGGTCTTCATTTGCTCACCGAACCTCTCCAATCCTATCACTGCTGCGTTTATGCCCCTGTACACACGCTTGATTCTCTTTTGGAGACATAGCAATCCATAGGTTTTAAGATACTTACTAGTCAGGTACATTCTTAGGCGTTTAATATGGGGTGTTGAGTCCATTTCGTTGAGCAAGGAGTAGCTCTTGTCTATTCCATGTTTGGCTTAAGGAACTTTATCTGTGCTCATTTCAATCTCTGGTTTTATGCAGCACCCCAACTCACCTTTACCCTTAAGCAAGCATAAGTTGGTTTTCTAAATTTGAGAACCTGTTCTGTTTTGGAATTCAGTTCCTGTGTAGCCAAGTTTACATTCCGTGTATTAGTGATATCTTATGATGTTTCTTTTTCTGTGTGACTTATTTCAGTTAGAATCATCGTACCTGAATCCACTCATTGTGCTGCTAAGGGCCTGATGACACAGATTTCATTGCTGAGTGATATTGCTTTGTAAGTAAATACCACAACTTCTTTATCCATTTTTCACTTTCTGCGATGTTGAACTTGTACTGTAAACGAGGTTCTTGTAAACAGATGCGTTCCAAACTTTGGGGTGGCTGTGTCTTTTTGATTTTAATTTCCCTAAGCTATAGGACCATAAGTGGAAGTGCCCTAGGTTCTGTTGCTTTGTTTTTTACATGTTTCAGGAAACACCATACACTTCTCCCGAGTGGTTGTTGGCAATTTACATCCCGCCCATCAGCATAACAAGGCTTCCAGTTCCCCATGGCCTGTCTTGTCTTTCTGGATTTTACACTTTTTTCAGATGGCCCTTTTGACCGGGGGGAAGTGAGACTTCATTGTAGTGCACATTTCCTTTGCAAGCTTGCTTGGTTGGCCAAAAAGGGCGTATGCGTTTTTTCCTGAATATATTCAGGAAAAAACGCATACGCCCTTTTTGGCCAAGTGCATCATTGTGGACGTTCTGCCTCTTTTCCTATGCTTTCAATGCAATTCCAGTCTACCTCCTGAAATCGGTTTCCTGCAATTCTGCCCCGCTTTCAAGTCCTCTTGGCAGCCTTACTTCAGTCTATTTTTGGACGATAGCTCTCATTTATAACTCTGCAGTTTTGTGAATTACAGTGCCCCTGAGCTCCTTTCTTCAACTCGCTTTCTTGTGACCTGGCCGCAACACCGCAGGATGGCTTCAGGCCCTAATCTGGTTCCGGTACGGCACGCTGAGCCTTTGGTTATTTCCTCTTCCTGGTGGGAAATGAGAGTTAAATTTGCCCGTCCAGACACCTCCAGCTAGCCTCTCATTGGTTCTCGCTATTCCTGTTCATCTTCCGCAGAAATTGCAAACTGGGCCAAACAGGAGGTTAAAGGCGCTGACTCTCCAAGTGGGGAGAGTGTTAGTAAAGCGTCTGGAATGTTGCACCCGAGTACCAGGGGAGGAAAACTGAGACATATTTGAACACGTCTCCCGTTCACATGGTTGATCATACTTGGGTTCCACATGCATGTTTTAGCTGAAGGAAGAATACCTTAAACCTGGAGAGTTGAGACCCGTGTAATGGGTACCATGCAATATGACTTCAAAGGGTCTTCATTTGCTCACTGAACCTCTCCAATCCTATCACTGCTGCGTTTATGCCCCTGTACACACGCTTGATTCTCTTTTGGAGACATAGAAATCCATAGGTTTTAAGCTACTTACTAGTCAGGTACATTCTTAGGCGTTTAATATGGGGTGTTGAGTCCATTTCGTTGAGCAAGGAGTAGCTCTTGTCTATTCCATATTTGGCTTAAGGAACTTTATCTGTGCTCATTTCAATCTCTGGTTTTATGCAGCACCCCAACTCACCTTTCCCCTTAAGCAAGCATAAGTTGGTTTTCTAAATTTGAGACACTGTTCTGTTTTGGAATTCAGTTCCTGTGTAGCCAAGTTTACATTCCGTGTATTAGTGATACCTTATGATGTTTCTTTTTCTGTGTGACTTATTTCAGTTAGAATCATCATACCTGAATCCACTCATTGTGATGCTAAGGGCCTGATGACATAGATTTCATTGCTGAGTGATATTGCTTTGTAAGTGAATACCACAACTTCTTTATCCATTTTTCACTTTCTGCGATGTTGAACTTGTACTGTAAACGAGGTTCTTGTAAACAGAGCCGTTCCAAACTTTGGGGTGGCTGTGTCTTTTTGATTTTAATTTCCCTAAGCTATAGGACCATAAGTGGAAGTGCCGTAGGCTCTGTTGCTTTGTTTTTTAGATGTTTCAGGACACACCATACACTTCTCCCAATTGTCTGTTGGCAATTTACATCCCGCCCATCAGCATAACAAGGCTCCCAATTCTCAATGGCCTGTTGCCTTTCTGGATTTTACACTTTTTTCAGATGGCCCTTTTGACCGGGGGGAAGTGAGACTTCATTGTAGTGCAGATTTCCTTTGCAAGCTTGCTTGGTTGGCCAAAAAGGGCGTATGCGTTTTTTCCTGAATATATTCAGGAAAAAACGCATACGCCCTTTTTGGCCAAGTGCATCATTGTGGACGTTCTGCCTCTTTTCCTATGCTTTCAATGCAATTCCAGTCTACCTCCTGAAATCGGTTTCCTGCAATTCTGCCCCGCTTTCAAGTCCTCTTGGCAGTCTTACTTCAGTCTATTTTTGGACAATAGCTTTCATTTATAACTCTGCAGGTTTGTGCATTACAGTGCCCCTGAGCTCCTTTCTTCAACTTGCTTTCTTGTGACCTGGCCGCAACACCGCAGGATGGCTTCAGGCCCTAATCTGGTTCCGGCACGGCACGCTGAGCCTTTGGTTATTTCCTCTTCCTGGTGGGAAATGAGAGTTAAATTTGCCCGTCCAGACACCTCCAGCTAGCCTCTCATTGGTTCTCGCTATTCCTGTTCATCTTCCGCAGAAATTGCAAACTGGGCCAAACAGGAGTTTAAAGGCGCTGACTCTTCAAGTGCGGAGAGTGTTAGTAAAGCGTCTGGAATGTTGCACCCGAGTACCAGGGGAGGAAACTGAGACATATTTGAACACGTCTCCCGTTCACATGGTTGATCATACTTGGGTTCCACATGCATGTTTTAGCTGAAGGAAGAATACCTTAAACCTGGAGAGTTGAGACCCGTGTAATGGGTACCATGCAATATGACTTCAAAGGGTCTTCATTTGCTCACCGAACCTCTCCAATCCTATCACTGCTGCGTTTATGCCCCTGTACACACGCTTGATTCTCTTTTGGAGACATAGCAATCCATAGGTTTTAAGATACTTACTAGTCAGGTACATTCTTAGGCGTTTACTATGGGGTGTTGAGTCCATTTCGTTGAGCAAGGAGTAGCTCTTGTCTATTCCATATTTGGCTTAAGGAACTTTATCTGTGCTCATTTCAATCTCTGGTTTTATGCAGCACCCCAACTCACCTTTCCCCTTAAGCAAGCATAAGTTGGTTTTCTAAATTTGAGACCCTGTTCTGTTCTGTAATTCAGTTCCTGTGTAGCCAAGTTTACATTCCGTGTATTACTGATATCTTATGATGTTTCTTTTTCTGTGTGACTTATTTCAGTTAGAATCATCGTACCTGAATCCACTCATTATGCTGCTACGGGCATGATGACATAGATTTCATTGCTGAGTGATACTGCATTGTACGTAAGTACCACAAGTTCTTTATCCATTTTTCACTTTCTGTGATATTGAACTTGTATGGTAAACGAGGTTCTTGTAAACGGAGGCGTCCCAAACTTTGGGGTGGCTGTGTCTTTTTGATTTTAATTTCCCTAAGCTATAGGACCATAAGTGGCAGTGCCCTAGGCTCTGTTGCTTTGTTTTTTAGATGTTTCAGGAAACACCATACACTTCTCCCGAGTGGTTGTTGGCAATTTACATCCCGCCCATCAGCATAACAAGGCTCCCAGTTCTCCATGGCCTGTCCTGCCTTTCTGGATTTTACACTTTTTTCAGATGGCCCTTTTGACCGGGGGGAAGTGAGACTTCATTGTAGTGCACATTTCCTTTGCAAGCTTGCTTGGTTGGCCAAAAAGGGCGTATGCGTTTTTTCCTGAATATATTCAGGAAAAAACGCATACGCCCTTTTTGGCCAAGTGCATCATTGTGGACGTTCTGCCTCTTTTCCTATGCTTTCAATGCAATTCCAGTCTACCTCCTGAAATCGGTTTCCTGCAATTCTGCCCCGCTTTCAAGTCCTCTTGGCAGCCTTACTTCAGTCTATTTTTGGACGATAGCTGTCATTTATAAGTCTGCAGGTTTGTGAATTACAGTGCCCCTGAGCTCCTTTCTTAAACTTGCTTTCTTGTGACCTGGCCGCAACACCGCAGGATGGCTTCAGGCCCTAATCTGGTTCCGGCACGGCACGCTGAGCCTTTGGTTATTTCCTCTTCATGGTGGGAAATGAGAGTTAAATTTGCCCGTCCAGACACCTCCAGCTAGCCTCTCATTGGTTCTCGCTATTCCTGTTCATCTTCCGCAGAAATTGCAAACTGGGCCAAACAGGAGATTAAAGGCGCTGACTCTCCAAGTGGGGAGAGTGTTATTAAAGCGTCTGGAATGTTGCACCCGAGTACCAGGGGAGGAAAACTGAGACATATTTGAACACGTCTCCCGTTCACATGGTTGATCATACTTGGGTTCCACATGCATGTTTTAGCTGAAGGAAGAATACCTTAAACCTGGAGAGTTAAGACCCGTGTAATGGGTACCATGCAATATGACTTCAAAGGGTCTTCATTTGCTCACCGAACCTCTCCAATCCTATCACTGCTGCGTTTATGCCCCTGTACACATGCTTGATTCTCTTTCGGAGACATAGCAATCCATAGGTTTTAAGATACTTACTAGTCAGGTACATTCTTAGGCGTTTAATATGCGGTGTTGAGTCCATTTCGTTGAGCAAGGAGTAGCTCTTGTCTATTCCATATTTGACTTAAGGAACTTTATCTGTGCTCATTTCAATCTCTGGTTTTATGCAGCACCCCAACTCACCTTTCCCCTTAAGCAAGCATAAGTTGTTTTTCTAAATTTGAGACGCTGTTCTGTTCTGTAATTCAGTTCCTGTGTAGCCAAGTTTACATTCCGTGTATTACTGATATCTTATGATGTTTCTTTTTCTGTGTGACTTACTTCAGTTAGAATCATCATACCTGAATCCACTCATTGTTCTCCTAAGGGCCTGATGACACAGATTTCATTGCTGAGTGATATTGCTTTGTAAGTAAATACCACAACTTCTTTATCCATTTTTCACTTTCTGCGATGTTGAACTTGTACTGTAAACGAGGTTCTTGTAAACAGAGCCGTTCCAAACTTTGGGGTGGCTGTGTCTTTTTGATTTTAATTTCCCTAAGCTATAGGACCATAAGTGGAAGTGCCCTAGGTTCTGTTGCTTTGTTTTTTAGATGTTTCAGGAAACACCATACACTTCTCCCGAGTGGTTGTTGGCAATTTACATTCCGCCCATCAGTATAACAAGGCTCCCAGTTCTGCATGGCCTGTCCTGCCTTTCTGGATTTTACACTTTTTTCAGATGGCCCTTTTGACCGGGGGGAAGTGAGACTTCATTGTAGTGCAGATTTCCTTTCCAAGCTTGCTTGGTTGGCCAAAAAGGGCGTATGCGTTTTTTCCTGAATATATTCAGGAAAAAACGCATACGCCCTTTTTGGCCAAGTGCATCATTGTGGACGTTCTGCCTCTTTTCCTATGCTTTCAATGCAATTCCAGTCTACCTCCTGAAATCGGTTTCCTGCAATTCTGCCCCGCTTTCAAGTCCTCTTGGCAGCCTTACTTCAGTCTATTTTTGGACGATAGCTGTCATTTATAACTCTGCAGGTTTGTGAATTACAGTGCTCCTGAGCTCCTTTCTTCAACTCGCTTTCTTTTGAGCTGGCCGCAACACCGCAGGATGGCTTCAGGCCCTAATATGGTTCCGGTACGGCACGCTGAGCCTTTGGTTATTTCCTCTTCCTGGTGGGAAATGAGAGTTAAATTTGCCCGTCCAGACACCTCCAGCTAGCCTCTCATTGGTTCTCGCTATTCCTGTTCATCTTCCGCAGAAATTGCAAACTGGGCCAAACAGGAGGTTAAAGGGACTGACTCTCCAAGTGGGGAGAGTGTTAGTAAAGCGTCTGGAATGTTGCACCCGAGTACCAGGGTACGAAAACTGACATATTTGAACACGTCTCCCGATCACATGGTTGATCATACTCTAGGTTCCACATGCATGTTTTAGCTGAAGGAAGAATACCTTAAACCTGGGTAGTTGAAACCCGTGGAATAGGTACCATGCAATATGACTTCAAAGGGTCTTCATTTGCTCACCGAACCTCTCCAATCCTATCACTGCTGCGTTTATGCCCCTGTACACATGCTTGATTCTCTTTCGGAGACATAGCAATCCATAGGTTTTAAGATACTTACTAGTCAGGTACATTCTTAGGCGTTTAATATGCGGTGTTGAGTCCATTTCGTTGAGCAAGGAGTAGCTCTTGTCTATTCCATATTTGACTTAAGGAACTTTATCTGTGCTCATTTCAATCTCTGGTCTTATGCAGCACCCAAACTCACCTTTACCCTTAAGCAAGCATAAGTTGGTTTTCTAAATTTGAGTCCCTGTTCTGTTCTGTAATTCAGTTCCTGTGTAGCCAAGTTTACATTCCGTGTATTACTGATATCTTATGATGTTTCTTTTTCTGTGTGACTTACTTCAGTTAGAATCATCATACCTGAATCCACTCATTGTGCTGCTACGGGCCTGATGACACAGATTTCATTGCTGAGTGATATTGCTTTGTAAGTAAATACCACAACTTCTTTATCCATTTTTCACTTTCTGCGATGTTGAACTTGTACTGTAAACGAGGTTCTTGTAAACAGAGCCGTTCGAAAGTTTGGGGTGGCTGTGTCTTTTTGATTTTAATTTCCCTAAGCTATAGGACCATAAGTGGAAGTGCCCTAGGTTCTGTTGCTTTGTTTTTTAGATGTTTCAGGAAACACCATACACTTCTCCCGAGTGGTTGTTGGCAATTTACATCCCGCCCATCAGCATAACAAGGCTCCCAGTTCTCCATGGCCTGTCCTGCCTTTCTGGATTTTACACTTTTTTCAGATGGCCCTTTTGACCGGGGGGAAGTGAGACTTCATTGTAGTGCAGATTTCCTTTGCAAGCTTGCTTGGTTGGCCAAAAAGGGCGTATGCGTTTTTTCCTGAATATATTCAGGAAAAAACGCATACGCCCTTTTTGGCCAAGTGCATCATTGTGGACGTTCTGCCTCTTTTCCTATGCTTTCAATGCAATTCCAGTCTACCTCCTGAAATCGGTTTCCTGCAATTCTGCCCCTCTTTCAAGTCCTCTTGGCAGCCTTGCTTCAGTCTATTTTTGGACGATAGCTGTCATTTATAACTCTGCAGGTTTGTGAATTACAGTGCCCCTGAGCTCCTTTCTTCAACTCGCTTTCTTTTGAGCTGGCCGCAACACCGCAGGATGGCTTCAGGCCCTAATCTGGTTCCGGTACGGCACGCTGAGCCTTTGGTTATTTCCTCTTCCTGGTGGGAAATGAGAGTTAAATTTGCCCGTCCAGACACCTCCAGCTAGCCTCTCATTGGTTCTCGCTATTCCTGTTCATCTTCCGCAGAAATTGCAAACTGGGCCAAACAGGAGATTAAAGGCGCTGACTCTCCAAGTGGGGAGAGTGTTAGTAAAGTGTCTGGAATGTTGCACCCGAGTACCAGGGGAGGAAAACTGAGACATATTTGAACACGTCTCCCGTTCAAATGGTTGATCATACTTGGGTTCCACATGCATGTTTTAGCTGAAGGAAGAATACCTTAAACCTGGAGAGTTGAGACCCGTGTAATGGGTACCATGCAATATGACTTCAAAGGGTCTTCATTTGCTCACCGAACCTCTCCAATCCTATCACTGCTGCGTTTATGCCCCTGTACACATGCTTGATTCTCTTTTGGAGACATAGCAATCCATAGGTTTTACGATACTTACTAGTCAGGTACATTCTTAGGCGTTTAATATGCGGTGTTGAGTCCATTTCGTTGAGCAAGGAGTAGCTCTTGTCTATTCCATATTTGACTTAAGGAACTTTATCTGTGCTCATTTCAATCTCTGGTTTTATGCAGCACCCCAACTCACCTTTACCCTTAAGCAAGCATAAGTTGGTTTTCTAAATTTGAGACACTGTTCTGTTCTGTAATTCAGTTCCTGTGTAGCCAAGTTTACATTCCGTGTATTACTGATATCTTATGATGTTTTTTTTTCTGTGTGACTTATTTCAGGTAGAATCATCATACCTGAATCCACTCATTGTGATGCTAAGGGCCTGATGACATAGATTTCATTGCTGAGTGATATTGCTTTGTAAGTAAATACCACAACTTCTTTATCCATTTTTCACTTTCTGCGATGTTGAACTTGTACTGTAAACGAGGTTCTTGTAAACAGAGGCGTCCCAAACTTTGGGGTGGCTGTGTCTTTTTGATTTTAATTTCCCTAAGCTATAGGACCATAAGTGGCAGTGCCCTAGGCTCTGTTGCTTTGTTTTTTAGATGTTTCAGGAAACACCATACACTTCTCCCGAGTGTCTGTTGGCAATTTACATCCCACCCATCAGCATAACAAGGCTCCCAGTTCTCCATGGCCTGTCCTGCCTTTCTGGTTTTACACTTTTTTCAGATGGCCCTTTTGACCGGGGGGAAGTGAGACTTCATTGTAGTGCACATTTCCTTTGCAAGCTTGCTTGGTTGGCCAAAAAGGGCGTATGCGTTTTTTCCTGAATATATTCAGGAAAAAACGCATACGCCCTTTTTGGCCAAGTGCATCATTGTGGACGTTCTGCCTCTTTTCCTATGCTTTCAATGCAATTGCAGTCTACCTCCTGAAATCGGTTTCCTGCAATTCCGCCCCGCTTTCAAGTCCTCTTGGCAGCCTTACTTCAGTCTATTTTTGGACGATAGCTGTCATTTATAACTCTGCAGGTTTGTGAATTACAGTGCCCCTGAGCTCCTTTCTTCAACTCGCTTTCTTGTGACCTGGCCGCAACACCGCAGGATGGCTTCAGGCCCTAATCTGGTTCCGGCACGGCACGCTGAGCCTTTGGTTAATTCCTCTTCCTGGTGGGAAATGAGAGTTAAATTTGCCCGTCCAGACACCTCCAGCTAGTCTCTCATTGATTCTCGCTATTCCTGTTCATCTTCCGCAGAAATTGCAAACTGGGCCAAACAGGAGGTTAAAGGCGCTGACTCTCCAAGTGGGGAGAGTGTTAGTAAAGCGTCTGGA
Source organism: Stenella coeruleoalba (assembly GCF_951394435.1). Lineage (NCBI taxonomy): Eukaryota > Metazoa > Chordata > Mammalia > Artiodactyla > Delphinidae > Stenella > Stenella coeruleoalba. The sequence goes on from NW_027646189.1 coordinate 1,883,343, forward strand.
ATGTTGCACCCGAGTACCAGGGGAGGAAAACTGAGACATATTTGAACACGTCTCCTGTTCACATGGTTGATCATACTTGGGTTCCACATGCATGTTTTAGCTGAAGGAAGAATACCTTAAACCTGGAGAGTTGAGACCCGTGTAATGGGTACCATGCAATATGACTTCAAAGGGTCTTCATTTGCTCACCGAACCTCTCCAATCCTATCACTGCTGCGTTTATGCCCCTGTACACACGCTTGATTCTCTTTTGGAGACATAGCAATCCATAGGTTTTAAGATACTTACTAGTCAGGTACATTCTTAGGCGTTTAATATGGGGTGTTGAGTCCATTTCGTTGAGCAAGGAGTAGCTCTTGTCTATTCCATATTTGGCTTAAGGAACTTTATCTGTGCTCATTTCAATCTCTGGTTTTATGCAGCACCCCAACTCACCTTTACCCTTAAGCAAGCATAAGTTGGTTTTCTAAATTTGCGACCCTGTTCTGTTTTGGAATTCAGTTCCTGTGTAGCCAAGTTTACATTCCGTGTATTAGTGATATCTTATGATGTTTCTTTTTCTGTGTGACTTATTTCAGTTAGAATCATCGTACCTGAATCCACTCATTGTGCTGCTAAGGGCCTGATGACACAGATTTCATTGCTGAGTGATATTGCTTTGTAAGTAAATACCACAACTTCTTTATCCATTTTTCACTTTCTGCGATGTTGAACTTGTACTGTAAACGAGGTTCTTGTAAACAGATCCGTTCCAAACTTTGGGGTGGCTGTGTCTTTTTGATTTTAATTTCCCTAAGCTATAGGACCATAAGTGGAAGTGCCCTAGGTTCTGTTGCTTTGTTTTTTAGATGTTTCAGGAAACACCATACACTTCTCCCGAGTGGTTGTTGGCAATTTACATCCCGCCCATCAGCATAACAAGGCTTCCAGTTCTCCATGGCCTGTCTTGTCTTTCTGGATTTTACACTTTTTTCAGATGGCCCTTTTGACCGGGGGGAAGTGAGACTTCATTGTAGTGCAGATTTCCTTTGCAAGCTTGCTTGGTTGGCCAAAAAGGGCGTATGCGTTTTTTCCTGAATATATTCAGGAAAAAACGCATACGCCCTTTTTGGCCAAGTGCATCATTGTGGACGTTCTGCCTCTTTTCCTATGCTTTCAATGCAATTCCAGTCTACCTCCTGAAATCGGTTTCCTGCAATTCTGCCCCGCTTTCAAGTCCTCTTGGCAGCCTTACTTCAGTCTATTTTTGGACGATAGCTCTCATTTATAACTCTGCAGTTTGGTGAATTACAGTGCCCCTGAGCTCCTTTCTTCAACTCGCTTTCTTGTGACCAGGCCGCAACACCGCAGGATGTCTTCAGGCCCTAATCTGGTTCCGGTACGGCACGCTGAGCCTTTGGTTATTTCCTCTTCCTGGTGGGAAATGAGAGTTAAATTTGCCCGTCCAGACACCTCCAGCTAGCCTCTCATTGGTTCTCGCTATTCCTGTTCATCTTCCGCAGAAATTGCAAACTGGGCCAAACAGGAGGTTAAAGGCGCTGACTCTCCAAGTGGGGAGAGTGTTAGTAAAGCGTCTGGAATGTTGCACCCGAGTACCAGGGGAGGAAAACTGAGACATATTTGAACACGTCTCCCGTTCACATGGTTGATCATACTTGGGTTCCACATGCATGTTTTAGCTGAAGGAAGAATACCTTAAACCTGGAGAGTTGAGACCCGTGTAATGGGTACCATGCAATATGACTTCAAAGGGTCTTCATTTGCTCACTGAACCTCTCCAATCCTATCACTGCTGCGTTTATGCCCCTGTACACACGCTTGATTCTCTTTTGGAGACATAGAAATCCATAGGTTTTAAGCTACTTACTAGTCAGGTACATTCTTAGGCGTTTAATATGGGGTGTTGAGTCCATTTCGTTGAGCAAGGAGTAGCTCTTGTCTATTCCATATTTGGCTTAAGGAGCTTTATCTGTGCTCATTTCAATCTCTGGTTTTATGCAGCACCCCAACTCACCTTTCCCCTTAAGCAAGCATAAGTTGGTTTTCTAAATTTGAGACACTGTTCTGTTTTGGAATTCAGTTCCTGTGTAGCCAAGTTTACATTCCGTGTATTAGTGATACCTTATGATGTTTCTTTTTCTGTGTGACTTATTTCAGTTAGAATCATCATACCTGAATCCACTCATTGTGATGCTAAGGGCCTAATGACATAGATTTCATTGCTGAGTGATATTGCTTTGTAAGTGAATACCACAACTTCTTTATCCATTTTTCACTTTCTGCGATGTTGAACTTGTACTGTAAACGAGGTTCTTGTAAACAGAGCCGTTCCAAACTTTGGGGTGGCTGTGTCTTTTTGATTTTAATTTCCCTAAGCTATAGGACCATAAGTGGAAGTGCCCTAGGCTCTGTTGCTTTGTTTTTTAGATGTTTCAGGAATCACCATACACTTCTCCCAATTGTCTGTTGGCAATTTACATCCCGCCCATCAGCATAACAAGGCTCCCAATTCTCAATGGCCTGTTGCCTTTCTGGATTTTACACTTTTTTCAGATGGCCCTTTTGACCGGGGGGAAGTGAGACTTCATTGTAGTGCAGATTTCCTTTGCAAGCTTGCTTGGTTGGCCAAAAAGGGCGTATGCGTTTTTTCCTGAATATATTCAGGAAAAAACGCATACGCCCTTTTTGGCCAAGTGCATCATTGTGGACGTTCTGCCTCTTTTCCTATGCTTTCAATGCAATTCCAGTCTACCTCCTGAAATCGGTTTCCTGCAATTCTGCCCCGCTTTCAAGTCCTCTTGGCAGCCTTACTTCAGTCTATTTTTGGACGATAGCTTTCATTTATAACTCTGCAGGTTTGTGCATTACAGTGCCCCTGAGCTCCTTTCTTCAACTTGCTTTCTTGTGACCTGGCCGCAACACCGCAGGATGGCTTCAGGCCCTAATCTGGTTCCGGCACGGCATGCTGAGCCTTTGGTTATTTCCTCTTCCTGTTGGGAAATGAGAGTTAAATTTCCCGTCCAGACACCTCCAGCTAGCCTCTCATTGGTTCTCGCTATTCCTTTTCATCTTCCGCAGAAATTGCAAACTGGGCCAAACAGGAGGTTAAAGGCGCTGACTCTTCAAGTGCGGAGAGTGTTAGTAAAGCGTCTGGAATGTTGCACCCGAGTACCAGGGGAGGAAAACTGAGACATATTTGAACACGTCTCCCGTTCACATGGTTGATCATACTTGGGTTCCACATGCATGTTTTAGCTGAAGGAAGAATACCTTAAACCTGGAGAGTTGAGACCCGTGGAATGGGTACCATGCAATATGACTTCAAAGGGTCTTCATTTGCTCACCGAACCTCTCCAATCCTATCACTGCTGCGTTTATGCCCCTGTACACACGCTTGATTCTCTTTTGGAGACATAGCAATCCATAGGTTTTAAGATACTTACTAGTCAGGTACATTCTTAGGCGTTTACTATGGGGTGTTGAGTCCATTTCGTTGAGCAAGGAGTAGCTCTTGTCTATTCCATATTTGGCTTAAGGAACTTTATCTGTGCTCATTTCAATCTCTGGTTTTATGCAGCACCCCAACTCACCTTTCCCCTTAAGCAAGCATAAGTTGGTTTTCTAAATTTGAGACCCTGTTCTGTTCTGTAATTCAGTTCCTGTGTAGCCAAGTTTACATTCCGTGTATTACTGATATCTTATGATGTTTCTTTTTCTGTGTGACTTATTTCAGTTAGAATCATCGTACCTGAATCCACTCATTATGCTGCTACGGGCATGATGACATAGATTTCATTGCTGAGTGATACTGCATTGTACGTAAGTACCACAAGTTCTTTATCCATTTTTCACTTTCTGTGATATTGAACTTGTATGGTAAACGAGGTTCTTGTAAACGGAGACGTCCCAAACTTTGGGGTGGCTGTGTCTTTTTGATTTTAATTTCCCTAAGCTATAGGACCATAAGTGGAAGTGCCCTAGGCTCTGTTGCTTTGTTTTTTAGATGTTTCAGGAAACACCATACACTTCTCCCGAGTGGTTGTTGGCAATTTACATCCCGCCCATCAGCATAACAAGGCTCCCAGTTGTCCATGGCCTGTCCTGCCTTTCTGGATTTTACACTTTTTTCAGATGGCCCTTTTGACTGGGGGGAAGTGAGACTTCATTGTAGTGCACATTTCCTTTGCAAGCTTGCTTGGTTGGCCAAAAAGGGCGTATGCGTTTTTTCCTGAATATATTCAGGAAAAAACGCATACGCCCTTTTTGGCCAAGTGCATCATTGTGGACGTTCTGCCTCTTTTCCTATGCTTTCAATGCAATTCCAGTCTACCTCCTGAAATCGGTTTCCTGCAATTCTGCCCCGCTTTCAAGTCCTCTTGGCAGCCTTACTTCAGTCTATTTTTGGACGATAGCTGTCATTTATAACTCTGCAGGTTTGTGAATTACAGTGCCCCTGAGCTCCTTTCTTCAACTTGCTTTCTTGTGACCTGGCCGCAACACCGCAGGATGGCTTCAGGCCCTAATCTGGTTCCGGCACGGCACGCTGAGCCTTTGGTTATTTCCTCTTCCTGGTGGGAAATGAGAGTTAAATTTGCCCGTCCAGACACCTCCAGCTAGTCTCTCATTGGTTCTCGCTATTCCTGTTCATCTTCCGCGGAAATTGCAAACTGGGCCAAACAGGAGGTTAAAGGCGCTGACTCTCCAAGTGGGGAGAGTGTTATTAAAGCGTCTGGAATGTTGCACCCGAGTACCAGGGGAGGAAAACTGAGACATATTTGAACACGTCTCCCGTTCACATGGTTGATCATACTTGGGTTCCACATGCATGTTTTAGCTGAAGGAAGAATACCTTAAACCTGGAGAGTTAAGACCCGTGTAATGGGTACCATGCAATATGACTTCAAAGGGTCTTCATTTGCTCACCGAACCTCTCCAATCCTATCACTGCTGCGTTTATGCCCCTGTACACACGCTTGATTCTCTTTCGGAGACATAGCAATCCATAGGTTTTAAGATACTTACTAGTCAGGTACATTCTTAGGCGTTTAATATGCGGTGTTGAGTCCATTTCGTTGAGCAAGGAGTAGCTCTTGTCTATTCCATATTTGACTTAAGGAACTTTATCTGTGCTCATTTCAATCTCTGGTTTTATGCAGCACCCCAACTCACCTTTCCCCTTAAGCAAGCATAAGTTGTTTTTCTAAATTTGAGACTCTGTTCTGTTCTGTAATTCAGTTCCTGTGTAGCCAAGTTTACATTCCGTGTATTAGTGATACCTTATGATGTTTCTTTTTCTGTGTGACTTACTTCAGTTAGAATCATCATACCTGAATCCACTCATTGTGCTGCTAAGGGCCTGATGACACAGATTTCATTGCTGAGTGATATTGCTTTGTAAGTAAATACCACAACTTCTTTATCCATTTTTCACTTTCTGCGATGTTGAACTTGTACTGTAAACGAGGTTCTTGTAAACAGAGCCGTTCCAAACTTTGGGGTGGCTGTGTCTTTTTGATTTTAATTTCCCTAAGCTATAGGACCATAAGTGGAAGTGCCCTAGGTTCTGTTGCTTTGTTTTTTAGATGTTTCAGGAAACACCATACACTTCTCCCGAGTGTCTGTTGGCAATTTACATTCCGCCCATCAGTATAACAAGGCTCCCAGTTCTGCATGGCCTGTCCTGCCTTTCTGGATTTTACACTTTTTTCAGATGGCCCTTTTGACCGGGGGGAAGTGAGACTTCATTGTAGTGCAGATTTCCTTTCCAAGCTTGCTTGGTTGGCCAAAAAGGGCGTATGCGTTTTTTCCTGAATATATTCAGGAAAAAACGCATACGCCCTTTTTGGCCAAGTGCATCATTGTGGACGTTCTGCCTCTTTTCCTATGCTTTCAATGCAATTCCAGTCTACCTCCTGAAATCGGTTTCCTGCAATTCTGCCCCGCTTTCAAGTCCTCTTGGCAGCCTTACTTCAGTCTATTTTTGGACGATAGCTCTCATTTATAACTCTGCAGGTTTGTGAATTACAGTGCCCCTGATCTCCTTTCTTCAACTCGCTTTCTTTTGAGCTGGCCGCAACACCGCAGGATGGCTTCACGCCCTAATATGGTTCCGGTACGGCACGCTGAGCCTTTGGTTATTTCCTCTTCCTGGTGGGAAATGAGAGTTAAATTTGCCCGTCCAGACACCTCCAGCTAGCCTCTCATTGGTTCTCGCTATTCCTGTTCATCTTCCGCAGAAATTGCAAACTGGGCCAAACAGGAGGTTAAAGGGACTGACTCTCCAAGTCGGGAGAGTGTTAGTAAAGCGTCTGGAATGTTGCACCCGAGTACCAGGGTACGAAAACTGACATATTTGAACACGTCTCCCGATCACATGGTTGATCATACTCTAGGTTCCACATGCATGTTTTAGCTGAAGGAAGAATACCTTAAACCTGGGTAGTTGAAACCCGTGGAATGGGTACCATGCAATATGACTTCAAAGGGTCTTCATTTGCTCACCGAACCTCTCCAATCCTATCACTGCTGCGTTTATGCCCCTGTACACATGCTTGATTCTCTTTCGGAGACATAGCAATCCATAGGTTTTAAGATACTTACTAGTCAGGTACATTCTTAGGCGTTTAATATGCGGTGTTGAGTCCATTTCGTTGAGCAAGGAGTAGCTCTTGTCTATTCCATATTTGGCTTAAGGAACTTTATCTGTGCTCATTTCAATCTCTGGTCTTATGCAGCACCCAAACTCACCTTTACCCTTAAGCAAGCATAAGTTGGTTTTCTAAATTTGAGTCCCTGTTCTGTTCTGTAATTCAGTTCCTGTGTAGCCAAGTTTACATTCCGTGTATTACTGATATCTTATGATGTTTCTTTTTCTGTGTGACTTACTTCAGTTAGAATCATCATACCTGAATCCACTCATTGTGCTGCTACGGGCCTGATGACACAGATTTCATTGCTGAGTGATATTGCTTTGTAAGTAAATACCACAACTTCTTTATCCATTTTTCACTTTCTGCGATGTTGAACTTGTACTGTAAACGAGGTTCTTGTAAACAGAGCCGTTCGAAAGTTTGGGGTGGTTGTGTCTTTTTGATTTTAATTTCCCTAAGCTATAGGACCATAAGTGGAAGTGCCCTAGGTTCTGTTGCTTTGTTTTTTAGATGTTTCAGGAAACACCATACACTTCTCCCGAGTGGTTGTTGGCAATTTACATCCCGCCCATCAGCATAACAAGGCTCCCAGTTCTCCATGGCCTGTCCTGCCTTTCTGGATTTTACACTTTTTTCAGATGGCCCTTTTGACCGGGGGGAAGTGAGACTTCATTGTAGTGCAGATTTCCTTTGCAAGCTTGCTTGGTTGGCCAAAAAGGGCGTATGCGTTTTTTCCTGAATATATTCAGGAAAAAACGCATACGCCCTTTTTGGCCAAGTGCATCATTGTGGACGTTCTGCCTCTTTTCCTATGCTTTCAATGCAATTCCAGTCTACCTCCTGAAATCGGTTTCCTGCAATTCTGCCCCTCTTTCAAGTCCTCTTGGCAGCCTTGCTTCAGTCTATTTTTGGACGATAGCTGTCATTTATAACTCTGCAGGTTTGTGAATTACAGTGCCCCTGAGCTCCTTTCTTCAACTCGCTTTCTTTTGAGCTGGCCGCAACACCGCAGGATGGCTTCAGGCCCTAATCTGGTTCCGGTACGGCACGCTGAGCCTTTGGTTATTTCCTCTTCCTGGTGGGAAATGAGAGTTAAATTTGCCCGTCCAGACACCTCCAGCTAGCCTCTCATTGGTTCTCGCTATTCCTGTTCATCTTCCGCAGAAATTGCAAACTGGGCCAAACAGGAGATTAAAGGCGCTGACTCTCCAAGTGGGGAGAGTGTTAGTAAAGCGTCTGGAATGTTGCACCCGAGTACCAGGGGAGGAAAACTGAGACATATTTGAACACGTCTCCCGTTCACATGGTTGATCATACTTGGGTTCCACATGCATGTTTTAGCTGAAGGAAGAATACCTTAAACCTGGAGAGTTGAGACCCGTGTAATGGGTACCATGCAATATGACTTCAAAGGGTCTTCATTTGCTCACCGAACTTCTCCAATCCTATCACTGCTGCGTTTATGCCCCTGTACACACGCTTGATTCTCTTTTGGAGACATAGCAATCCATAAGTTTTAAGATACTTACTAGTCAGGTACATTCTTAGGCGTTTAATATGGGGTGTTGAGTTCATTTCGTTGAGCAAGGAGTAGCTCTTGTCTATTCCATATTTGGCTTAAGGAACTTTATCTGTGCTCATTTCAATCTCTGGTTTTATGCAGCACCCCAACTCACCTTTACCCTTAAGCAAGCATAAGTTGGTTTTCTAAATTTGAGACACTGTTCCGTTTTGGAATTCAGTTCCTGTGTAGCCAAGTTTACATTCCGTGTATTAGTGATATCTTATGATGTTTCTTTTTCTGTGTGACTTATTTCAGTTAGAATCATCATACCTGAATCCACTCATTGTGATGCTAAGGGCCTGATGACACAGATTTCATTGCTGAGTGATATTGCTTTGTAAGTAAATACCACAACTTCTTTATCCATTTTTCACTTTCTGCGATGTTGAACTTGTACTGTAAACGAGGTTCTTGTAAACAGATCCGTTCCAAACTTTGGGGTGGCTGTGTCTTTTTGATTTTAATTTCCCTAAGCTATAAGACCATAAGTGGAAGTGCCCTAGGTTCTGTTGCTTTGTTTTTTAGATGTTTCAGGAAACACCATACACTTCTCCCGAGTGGTTGTTGGCAATTTACATCCCGCCCATCAGCATAACAAGGCTCCCAGTTCTCCATGGCCTGTCTTGTCTTTCTGGATTTTACACTTTTTTCAGATGGCCCTTTTGACCGGGGGGAAGTGAGACTTCATTGTAGTGCACATTTCCTTTGCAAGCTTGCTTGGTTGGCCAAAAAGGGCGTATGCGTTTTTTCCTGAATATATTCAGGAAAAAACGCATACGCCCTTTTTGGCCAAGTGCATCATTGTGGACGTTCTGCCTCTTTTCCTATGCTTTCAATGCAATTCCAGTCTACCTCCTGAAATCGGTTTCCTGCAATTCTGCCCCGCTTTCAAGTCCTCTTGGCAGCCTTACTTCAGTCTATTTTTGGACGATAGCTGTCATTTATAACTCTGCAGTTTTGTGAAATACAGTGCCCCTGAGCTCCTTTCTTCAACTCGCTTTCTTGTGACCTGGCCGCAACACCGCAGGATGGCTTCAGGCCCTAATCTGGTTCTGGCACGGCACGCTGAGCCTTTGGTTAATTCCTCTTCCTGGTGGGAAATGAGAGTTAAATTTGCCCGTCCAGACACCTCCAGCTAGCCTCTCATTGGTTCTCGCTATTCCTGTTCATCTTCCGCAGAAATTGCAAACTGGGCCAAACAGGAGGTTAAAGGGACTGACTCTCCAAGTCGGGAGAGTGTTAGTAAAGCGTCTGGAATGTTGCACCCGAGTACCAGGGGAGGAAAACTGAGACATATTTGAACACGTCTCCCGATCACATGGTTGATCATACTCTAGGTTCCACATGCATGTTTTAGCTGAAGGAAGAATACCTTAAACCTGGAGAGTTGAGACCCGTGTAATGGGTACCATGCAATATGACTTCAAAGGGTCTTCATTTGCTCACCGAACTTCTCCAATCCTATCACTGCTGCGTTTATGCCCCTGTACACACGCTTGATTCTCTTTTGGAGACATAGCAATCCATAAGTTTTAAGATACTTACTAGTCAGGTACATTCTTAGGCGTTTAATATGGGGTGTTGAGTTCATTTCGTTGAGCAAGGAGTAGCTCTTGTCTATTCCATATTTGACTTAAGGAACTTTATCTGTGCTCATTTCAATCTCTGGTTTTATGCAGCACCCCAACTCACCTTTACCCTTAAGCAAGCATAAGTTGGTTTTCTAAATTTGAGACCCTGTTCTGTTCTGTAATTCAGTTCCTGTGTAGCCAAGTTTACATTCCGTGTATTACTGATATCTTATGATGTTTCTTTTCTGTGTGACTTATTTCAGTTAGAATCATCATACCTGAATCCACTCATTGTGCTGCTACGGGCCTGATGACACAGATTTCATTGCTGAGTGATATTGCTTTGTAAGTAAATACCACAACTTCTTTATCCATTTTTCACTTTCTGCGATGTTGAACTTGTACTGTAAATGAGGTTCTTGTAAACAGAGCCGTTCGAAAGTTTGCGGTGGCTGTGTCTTTTTGATTTTAATTTCCCTAAGCTATAGGACCATAAGTGGCAGTGCCCTAGGCTCTGTTGCTTTGTTTTTTAGATGTTTCAGGAAACACCATACACTTCTCCCCAGTGGTTGTTGGCAATTTACATCCCGCCCATCAGCATAACAAGGCTCCCAGTTCTCCATGGCCTGTCCTGCCTTTCTGGATTTTACACTTTTTTGAGATGGCCCTTTTGACCGGGGGGAATTGAGACTTCATTGTAGTGCAGATTTCCTTTGCAAGCTTGCTTGGTTGGCCAAAAAGTGCGTATGCGTTTTTTCCTGAATATATTCAGGAAAAAACGCATACGCCCTTTTTGGCCAAGTGCATCATTGTGGACGTTCTGCCTCTTTTCCTATGCTTTCAATGCAATTGCAGTCTACCTCCTGAAATCGGTTTCCTGCAATTCTGCCCCGCTTTCAAGTCCTCTTGGCAGCCTTACTTCAGTCTATTTTTGGACGATAGCTGTCATTTATAACTCTGCAGGTTTGTGAATTACAGTGCCCCTGAGCTCCTTTCTTCAACTCGCTTTCTTGTGACCTGGCCGCAAAACCGCAGGATGGCTTCAGGCCCTAATCTGGTTCCGGCACGGCATGCTGAGCCTTTGGTTAATTCCTCTTCCTGGTGGGAAATGAGAGTTAAATTTGCCCGTCCAGACACCTCCAGCTAGTCTCTCATTGGTTCTCGCTATTCTTGTTCATCTTCCGCAGAAATTGCAAACTGGGCCAAACAGGAGGTTAAAGGGACTGACTCTCCAAGTCGGAAGAGTGTTAGTAAAGCGTCTGGAATTTTACACCCGAGTATCAGGGGAGGAAAACTGAGACATATTTGAACACGTCTCCCGTTCACATGGTTGATCATACTCTGGGTTCCACATGCATGTTTTAGCTGAAGGAAGAATACCTTAAACCTGGAGAGTTGAGACCCGTGTAATGGGTACCATGCAATATGACTTCAAACGGTCTTCATTTGCTCACCGAACCTCTCCAATCCTATCACTGCTGCGTTTATGCCCCTGTACACACGCTTGATTCTCTTTTGGAGACATAGCAATCCATAGGTTTTAAGATACTTACTAGTCAGGTACATTCTTAGGCGTTTAATATGGGGTGTTGAGTCCATTTCGTTGAGCAAGGAGTAGCTCTTGTCTATTCCATATTTGGCTTAAGGAACTTTATCTGTGCTCATTTCAATCTCTGGTTTTATGCAGCACCCCAACTCACCTTTCCCCTTAAGCAAGCATAAGTTGGTTTTCTAAATTTGAGAACCTGTTCTGTTTTGGAATGCAGTTCCTGTGTAGCCAAGTTTACATTCCGTGTATTACTGATAACTTATGATGTTTCTTTTCTGTGTGACTTATTTTAGTTAGAATCATCGTACCTGAATCCACTCATTATGCTGCTACGGGCCTGATGACATAGATTTCATTGCTGAGTGATACTGCATTGTACGTAAGTACCACAAGTTCTTTATCCATTTTTCACTTTCTGTGATATTGAACTTGTATGGTAAACGAGGTTCTTGTAAATGGAGGCGTCCCAAACTTTGGGGTGGCTGTGTCTTTTTGATTTTAATTTCCCTAAGCTATAGGACCATAAGTGGAAGTGCCCTAGGCTCTGTTGCTTTGTTTTTTAGATGTTTCAGGAAACACCATACACTTCTCCCGAGTGTCTGTTGGCAATTTACATCCCGCCCATCAGCATAACAAGGCTCCCAGTTCTCCATGGCCTGTCCTGCCTTTCTGGATTTTACACTTTTTTCAGATGGCCCTTTTGACCGGGGGGAAGTGAGACTTCATTGTAGTGCAGATTTCCTTTGCAAGCTTGCTTGGTTGGCCTAAAAGGGCGTATGCGTTTTTTCCTGAATATATTCAGGAAAAAACGCATACGCCCTTTTTGGCCAAGTGCATCATTGTGGACGTTCTGCCTCTTTTCCTATGCTTTCAATGCAATTCCAGTCTACCTCCTGAAATCGGTTTCCTGCAATTCTGCCCTGCTTTCAAGTCCTCTTGGCAGCCTTACTTCAGTCTATTTTTGGACGATAGCTGTCATTTATAACTCTGCAGGTTTGTGAATTACAGTGCCCCTGAGCTCCTTTCTTCAACTCACTTTCTTCTGACCTGGCCGCAACACCGCAGGATGGCTTCAGGCCCTAATCTGGTTCCGGCACGGCACGCTGAGCCTTTGGTTAATTCATCTTCTTGGTGGGAAATGAGAGTTAAATTTGCCCGTCCAGACACCTCCAGCTAGTCTCTCATTGGTTCTCGCTATTCCTGTTCATCTTCCGCAGAAATTGCAAACTGGGCCAAACAGGAGGTTAAAGGGACTGACTCTCCAAGTCGGAAGAGTGTTAGTAAAGCGTCTGGAATGTTGCACCCGAGTACCAGGGGAGGAAAACTGAGACATATTTGAACACGTCTCCCGTTCACATGGTTGATCATACTCTGGGTTCCACATGCATGTTTTAGCTGAAGGAAGAATACCTTAAACCTTGAGAGTTGAGACCCGTGGAATGGGTACCATGCAATATGACTTCAAAGGGTCTTCATTTGCTCACCGAACCTCTCCAATCCTATCACTGCTCCGTTTATGCCCCTGTACACACGCTTGATTCTCTTTTGGAGACATAGCAATCCATAGGTTTTACGATACTTACTAGTCAGGTACATTCTTAGGCGTTTAATATGCGGTGTTGAGTCCATTTCGTTGAGCAAGGAGTAGCTCTTGTCTATTCCATATTTGGCTTAAGGAACTTTATCTGTGCTCATTTCAATCTCTGGTTTTATGCAGCACCCCAACTCACCTTTCCCCTTAAGCAAGCATAAGTTGGTTTTCTAAATTTGAGACCCTGTTCTGTTCTGTAATTCAGTTCCTGTGTAGCCAAGTTTCCATTCCGTGTATTACTGATATCTTATGATGTTTCTTTTTCTGCGTGACTTATTACAGTTAGAATCATCATACCTGAATCCACTCATTGTGCTGCTAAGGGCCTGATGACACAGATTTCATTGCTGAGTGATATTGCTTTGTAAGTAAATACCACAACTTCTTTATCCATTTTTCACTTTCTGCGATGTTGAACTTGTACTGTAAACGAGGTTCTTGTAAATAGAGCCGTTCCAAACTTTGGGGTGGCTGTGTCTTTTTGATTTTAATTTCCCTAAGCTATAGGACCATAAGTGGAAGTGCCCTAGGTTCTGTTGCTTTGTTTTTTAGATGTTTCAGGAAACACCATACACTTCTCCCGAGTGGTTGTTTGCAATTTACATCCCGCCCATCAGCATAACAAGGCTCCCAGTTCTCCATGGCCTGTCCTGCCTTTCTGGATTTTACACTTTTTTCAGATGGCCCTTTTGACCGGGGGGAAGTGAGACTTCATTGTAGTGCAGATTTCCTTTGCAAGCTTGCTTGGTTGGCCAAAAAGGGCGTATGCGTTTTTTCCTGAATATATTCAGGAAAAAACGCATACGCCCTTTTTGGCCAAGTGCATCATTGTGGACGTTCTGCCTCTTTTCCTATGCTTTCAATGCAATTCCAGTCTACCTCCTGAAATCGGTTTCCTGCAATTCTGCCCCGCTTTCAAGTCCTCTTGGCAGCCTTACTTCAGTCTATTTTTGGACGATAGCTGTCATTTATAACTCTGCAGGTTTGTGAATTACAGTGCCCCTGAGCTCCTTTCTTCAACTCACTTTCTTGTGACCTGGCCGCAACACCGCAGGATGGCTTCAGGCCCTAATCTGGTTCCGGCACGGCACGCTGAGCCTTTGGTTAATTCCTCTTCCTGGTGGGAAATGAGAGTTAAATTTGCCCGTCCAGACACCTCCAGCTAGTCTCTCATTGGTTCTCGCTATTCCTGTTCATCTTCCGCAGAAATTGCAAACTGGGCCAAACAGGAGGTTAAAGGGACTGACTCTCCAAGTCGGAAGAGTGTTAGTAAAGCGTCTGGAATGTTGCACCCGAGTACCAGGGGAGGAAAACTGAGACATATTTGAACACGTCTCCCGTTCACATGGTTGATCATACTCTGGGTTCCACATGCATGTTTTAGCTGAAGGAAGAATACCTTAAACCTGGAGAGTTGAGACCCGTGGAATGGGTACCATGCAATATGACTTCAAAGGGTCTTCATTTGCTCACCGAACCTCTCCAATCCTATCACTGCTGCGTTTATGCCCCTGTACACACGCTTGATTCTCTTTTGGAGACATAGCAATCCATAGGTTTTAAGATACTTACTAGTCAGGTACATTCTTAGGCGTTTAATATGGGGTGTTGAGTCCATTTCGTTGAGGAAGGAGTAGCTCTTGTCTATTCCATATTTGGCTTAAGGAACTTTATCTGTGCTCATTTCAATCTCTGGTTTTATGCAGCACCCCAACTCACCTTTCCCCTTAAGCAAGCATAAGTTGGTTTTCTAAATTTGAGACCCTGTTCTGTTTTGGAATGCAGTTCCTTTGTAGCCAAGTTTACATTCCGTGTATTAGTGATATCTTATGATGTTTCTTTTTCTGTGTGACTTATTTCAGTTAGAATCATCGCACATGAATCCACTCATTATGCTGCTACGGGCCTGATGACATAGATTTCATTGCTGAGTGATACTGCATTGTACGTAAGTACCACAAGTTCTTTATCCATTTTTCACTTTCTGTGATATTGAACTTGTATGGTAAACGAGGTTCTTGTAAATGGAGGTGTCCCAAACTTTGGGGTGGCTGTGTCTTTTTGATTTTAATTTCCCTAAGCTATAGGACCATAAGTGGAAGTGCCCTAGGCTCTGTTGCTTTGTTTTTTAGATGTTTCAGGAAACACCATACACTTCTCCCGAGTGGTTGTTGGCAATTTACATCCCGCCCATCAGCATAACAAGGCTCCCAGTTCTCCATGGCCTGTCCTGCCTTTCTGGATTTTACACTTTTTTCAGATGGCCCTTTTGCCCGGGGGGAAGTGAGACTTCATTGTAGTGCAGATTTCCTTTGCAAGCTTGCTTGGTTGGCCAAAAAGGGCGTATGCGTTTTTTCCTGAATATATTCAGGAAAAAACGCATACGCCCTTTTTGGCCAAGTGCATCATTGTGGACGTTCTGCCTCTTTTCCTATGCTTTCAATGCAATTCCAGTCTACCTCCTGAAATCGCTTTCCTGCAATTCTGCCCTGCTTTCAAGTCCTCTTGGCAGCCTTACTTCAGTCTATTTTTGGACGATAGCTCTCATTTATAACTCTGCAGGTTTGTGAATTACAGTGCCCCTGAGCTCCTTTCTTCAACTCGCTTTCTTTTGAGCTGGCCGCAACACCACAGGATGGCTTCAGGCCCTAATCTGGTTCCGGCACGGCACGCTGAGCCTTTGGTTATTTCCTCTTCCTGGTGGGAAATGAGAGTTAAATTTGCCCGTCCAGACACCTCCAGCTAGCCTCTCATTGGTTCTCGCTATTCCTGTTCATCTTCCGCAGAAATTGCAAACTGGGCCAAACAGGAGGTTAAAGGCGCTGACTCTCCAAGTGGGGAGAGTGTTAGTAAAGCGTCTGGAATGTTGCACCCGAGTACCAGGGGAGGAAAACTGAGACATATTTGAACACATCTCCCGTTCACATGGTTGATCATACTTGGGTTCCACATGCATGTTTTAGCTGAAGGAAGAATACCTTAAACCTGGAGAGTTGAGACCCGTGGAATGGGTACCATGCAATATGACTTCAAAGGGTCTTCATTTGCTCACCGAACCTCTCCAATCCTATCACTGCTGCGTTTATGCCCCTGTACACACGCTTGATTCTCTTTTGGAGACATAGCAATCCATAGGTTTTACGATACTTACTAGTCAGGTACATTCTTAGGCGTGTAATATGCGGTGTTGAGTCCATTTCGTTGAGCAAGGAGTAGCTCTTGTCTATTCCATATTTGACTTAAGGAACTTTATCTGTGCTCATTTCAATCTCTGGTTTTATGCAGCACCCCAACTCACCTTTACCCTTAAGCAAGCATAAGTTGGTTTTCTAAATTTGAGACCCTGTTCTGTTCTGTAATTCAGTTCCTGTGTAGCCAAGTTTACATTCCGTGTATTACTGATATCTTATGATGTTTCTTTTTCTGTGTGACTTATTTCAGTTAGAATCAACATACCTGAATCCACTCATTGTGATGCTAAGGGCCTGATGACATAGATTTCATTGCTGAGTGATATTGCTTTGTAAGTAAATACCACAACTTCTTTATCCATTTTTCACTTTCTGCGATGTTGAACTTGTACTGTAAACGAGGTTCTTGTAAACAGAGGCGTCCCAAACTTTGGGGTGGCTGTGTCTTTTTGATTTTAATTTCCCTAAGCTATAGGACCATAAGTGGCAGTGCCCTAGGCTCTGTTGCTTTGTTTTTTAGATGTTTCAGGAAACACCATACACTTCTCCCGAGTGTCTGTTGGCAATTTACATCCCGCCCATCAGCATAACAAGGCTCCCAGTTCTCCATGGCCTGTCCTGCCTTTCTGGATTTTACACTTTTTTCAGATGGCCCTTTTGACCGGGGGGAAGTGAGACTTCATTGTAGTGCAGATTTCCTTTGCAAGCTTGCTTGGTTGGCCAAAAAGGGCGTATGCGTTTTTTCCTGAATATATTCAGGAAAAAACGCATACGCCCTTCCTGGCCAAGTGCATCATTGTGGACGTTCTGCCTCTTTTCCTATGCTTTCAATGCAATTCCAGTCTACCTCCTGAAATCGGTTTCCTGCAATTCTGCCCCGCTTTCAAGTCCTCTTGGCAGCCTTACTTCAGTCTATTTTTGGACGATAGCTGTCATTTATAACTCTGCAGGTTTGGGAATTACAGTGCCCCTGAGCTCCTTACTTCAACTCGCTTTCTTGTGACCTGGCCGCAACACCGCAGGATGGCTTCAGGCCCTAATCTGGTTCCGGCCCGGCACACTGAGCCTTTGGTTAATTCCTCTTCCTGGTGGGAAATGAGAGTTAAATTTGCCCGTCCAGACACCTCCAGCTAGCCTCTCATTGGTTCTCGCTATTCCTGTTCATCTTCCGCAGAAATTGCAAACTGGGCCAAACAGGAGGTTAAAGGGACTGACTCTCCAAGTGGGGAGAGTGTTAGTAAAGCGTCTGGAATGTTGCACCCGAGTACCAGGGGAGGAAAACTGAGACATATTTGAACACGTCTCCCGATCAAATGGTTGATCATACTCTAGGTTCCATATGCATGTTTTAGCTGAAGGAAGAATACCTTAAACCTGGGTAGTTGAAACCCGTGGAATGGGTACCATGCAATATGACTTCAAAGGGTTTTCATTTGCTCACCGAACCTCTCCAATCCTATCACTGCTGCGTTTATGCCCCTGTACACATGCTTGATTCTCTTTCGGAGACATAGCAATCCATAGGTTTTAAGATACTTACAAGTCAGGTACATTCTTAGGCGTTTAATATGCGGTGTTGAGTCCATTTCGTTGAGCAAGGAGTAGCTCTTGTCTATTCCATATTTGGCTTAAGGAACTTTATCTGTGCTCATTTCAATCTCTGGTTTTATGCAGCACCCCAATTCACCTTTACCCTTAAGCAAGCATAAGTTGTTTTTCTAAATTTGAGACCCTGTTCTGTTCTGTAATTCAGTTCCTGTGTAGCCAAGTTTCCATTCCGTGTATTACTGATATCTTATGATGTTTCTTTTTCTGTGTGACTTATTTCAGTTAGAATCATCATACCTGAATCCACTCATTGTGCTGCTAAGGGCCTGATGACATAGATTTCATTGCTGAGTGATATTGCTTTGTAAGTGAATACCACAACTTCTTTATCCATTTTTCACTTTCTGCGATGTTGAACTTGTACTGTAAACGAGGTTCTTGTAAACAGAGCCGTTCCAAACTTTGGGGTGGCTGTGTCTTTTTGATTTTAATTTCCCTAAGCTATAGGACCATAAGTGGAGGTGCCCTAGGCTCTGTTGCTTTGTTTTTTAGATGTTTCAGGAAACACCATACACTTCTCCCGAGTGGTTGTTGGCAATTTACATCCCGCCCATCAGCATAACAAGGCTCCCAGTTCTCCATGGCCTGTCCTGCCTTTCTGGATTTTACACTTTTTTCAGATGGCCCTTTTGACCGGGGGGAAGTGAGACTTCATTGTAGTGCAGATTTCCTTTGCAAGCTTGCTTGGTTGGCCAAAAAGGGCGTATGCGTTTTTTCCTGAATATATTCAGGAAAAAACGCATACGCCCTTTTTGGCCAAGTGCATCATTGTGGACGTTCTGCCTCTTTTCCTATGCTTGCAATGCAATTCCAGTCTACCTCCTGAAATCGGTTTCCTGCAATTCTGCCCCGCTTTCAAGTCCTCTTGGCAGCCTTACTTCAGTCTATTTTTGGACGATAGCTGTCATTTATAACTCTGCAGGTTTGTGAATTACAGTGCCCCTGAGCTCCTTTCTTCAACTCGCTTTCTTGTGACCTGGCCGCAACACCGCAGGATGGCTTCAGGCCCTAATCTGGTTCCGGCATGGCACGCTGAGCCTTTGGTTATTTCCTCTTCCTGGTGGGAAATGAGAGTTAAATTTGCCCGTCCAGACACCTCCAGCTAGCCTCTCATTGGTTCTCGCTATTCCTGTTCATCTTCCGCAGAAATTGCAAACTGGGCCAAACAGGAGGTTAAAGGCGCTGACTCTCCAAGTCGGGAGAGTGTTAGTAAAGCGTCTGGAATGTTGCACCCGAGTACCAGGGGAGGAAAACTGATACATATTTGAACACGTCTACCGATCAAATGGTTGATCATACTCTAGGTTCCATATGCATGTTTTAGCTGAAGGAAGAATACCTTAAACCTGGGTAGTTGAAACCCGTGGAATGGGTACCATGCAATATGACTTCAAAGGGTCTTCATTTGCTCACCGAACCTCTCCAATCCTATCACTGCTGCGTTTATGCCCCTGTACACATGCTTGATTCTCTTTCGGAGACATAGCAATCCATAGGTTTTAAGATACTTACAAGTCAGGTACATTCTTAGGCGTTTAATATGCGGTGTTGAGTCCATTTCGTTGAGCAAGGAGTAGCTCTTGTCTATTCCATATTTGGCTTAAGGAACTTTATCTGTGCTCATTTCAATCTCTGGTTTTATGCAGCACCCCAACTCACCTTTACCCTTAAGCAAGCATAAGTTGTTTTTCTAAATTTGAGACCCTGTTCTGTTCTGTAATTCAGTTCCTGTGTAGCCAAGTTTACATTCCGTGTATTACTGATATCTTATGATGTTTCTTTTTCTGTGTGACTTATTTCAGTTAGAATCATCATACCTGAATCCACTCATTGTGCTGCTAAGGGCCTGATGACATAGATTTCATTGCTGAGTGATATTGCTTTGTAAGTGAATACCACAACTTCTTTATCCATTTTTCACTTTCTGCGATGTTGAACTTGTACTGTAAACGAGGTTCTTGTAAACAGAGCCGTTCCAAACTTTGGGGTGGCTGTGTCTTTTTGATTTTAATTTCCCTAAGCTATAGGACCATAAGTGGAGGTGCCCTAGGCTCTGTTGCTTTGTTTTTTAGATGTTTCAGGAAACACCATGCACTTCTCCCAAGTGTCTGTTGGCAATTTACATCCCGCCCATCAGCATAACAAGGCTCCCAGTTCTCAATTGCCTGTTGCCTTTCTGGATTTTACACTTTTTTCAGATGGCCCTTTTGACCAGGGGGAAGTGAGACTTCATTGTAGTGCAGATTTCCTTTGCAAGCTTGCTTGGTTGGCCAAAAAGGGCGTATGCGTTTTTTCCTGAATATATTCAGGAAAAAACGCATACGCCCTTTTTGGCCAAGTGCATCATTGTGGACGTTCTGCCTCTTTTCCTATGCTTTCAATGCAATTCCAGTCTACCTCCTGAAATCGGTTTCCTGCAATTCTGCCCCGCTTTCAAGTCCTCTTGGCAGCCTTACTTCAGTCTATTTTTGGACGATAGCTGTCATTTATAACTCTGCAGGTTTGTGAATTACAGTGCCCCTGAGCTCCTTTCTTCAACTCGCTTTCTTGTGACCTGGCCGCAACACCGCAGGATGGCTTCAGGCCCTAATCTGGTTCCGGCACGGCACGCTGAGCCTTTGGTTATTTCCTCTTCCTGGTGGGAAATGAGAGTTAAATTTGCCCGTCCAGACACCTCCAGCTAGTCTCTCATTTGTTCTCGCTATTCCTGTTCATCTTCCGCAGAAATTGCAAACTGGGCCAAACAGGAGATTAAAGGCGCTGACTCTCCAAGTGGGGAGAGTGTTAGTAAAGCGTCTGGAATGTTGCACCCGAGTACCAGGGGAGGAAAACTGAGACATATTTGAACACGTCTCCCGATCACATGGTTGATCATACTCTAGGTTCCACATGCATGTTTTAGCTGAAGGAAGAATACCTTAAACCTGGGTAGTTGAAACCCGTGGAATGGGTACCATGCAATATGACTTCAAAGGGTCTTCATTTCTCACCGAACCTCTCCAATCCTATCACTGCTGCGTTTATGCCCCTGTACACATGCTTGATTCTCTTTTGGAGACATAGCAATCCATAGGTTTTACGATACTTACTAGTCAGGTACATTCTTAGGCGTTTAATATGCGGTGTTGAGTCCATTTCGTTGAGCAAGGAGTAGCTCTTGTCTATTCCATATTTGGCTTAAGGAACTTTATCTGTGCTCATTTCAATCTCTGGTTTTATGCAGCACCCCAACTCACCTTTACCCTTAAGCAAGCATAAGTTGGTTTTCTAAATTTGAGACCCTGTTCTGTTCTGTAATTCAGTTCCTGTGTAGCCAAGTTTCCATTCCGTGTATTACTGATATCTTATGATGTTTCTTTTTCTGTGTGACTTATTTCAGTTAGAATCATCATACCTGAATCCACTCATTGTGCTGCTAAGGGCCTGATGACACAGATTTCATTGCTGAGTGATATTGCTTTGTAAGTAAATACCACAACTTCTTTATCCATTTTTCACTTTCTGCGATGTTGAACTTGTACTGTAAACGAGGTTCTTGTAAACAGAGGCGTCCCAAACTTTGGGGTGGCTGTGTCTTTTTGATTTTAATTTCCCTAAGCTATAGGACCATAAGTGGAAGTGCCCTAGGTTCTGTTGCTTTGTTTTTTAGATGTTTCAGGAAACACCATACACTTCTCCCGAGTGGTTGTTGGCAATTTACATCCCGCCCATCAGCATAACAAGGCTCTCTGTTCTCCATGGCCTGTCCTGCCTTTCTGGATTTTACACTTTTTTCAGATGGCCCTTTTGACCGGGGAGAAGTGAGACTTCATTGTAGTGCAGATTTCCTTTGCAAGCTTGCTTGTTTGGCCAAAAAGGGCATATGCGTTTTTTCCTGAATATATTCAGGAAAAAACGCATACGCCCTTTTTGGCCAAGTGCATCATTGTGGACGTTCTGCCTCTTTTCCTATGCTTTCAATGCAATTCCAGTCTACCTCCTGAAATCGGTTTCCTGCAATTCTGCCCCGCTTTCAAGTCGTCTTGGCAGCCTTACTTCAGTCTATTTTTGGACGATAGCTGTCATTTATAACTCTGCAGGTTTGTGAATTACAGTGCCCCTGAGCTCCTTTCTTCAACTCGCTTTCTTGTGACCTGGCCGCAACACCGCAGGATGGCTTCAGGCCCTAATCTGATTCCGGCACAGCACGCTGAGCCTTTGGTTAATTCCTCTTCCTGGTGGGAAATGAGTGTTAAATTTGCCCGTCCAGACACCTCCAGCTAGTCTCTCATTGGTTCTCGCTATTCCTGTTCATCTTCCGCGGAAATTGCAAACTGGGCCAAACAGGAGGTTAAAGGCGCTGACTCTCCAAGTGGGGAGAGTGTTAGTAAAGCGTCTGGAATGTTGCACCCGAGTACCAGGGGAGGAAAACTGAGACATATTTGAACACGTCTCCCGTTCACATGGTTGATCATACTTGGGTTCCACATGCATGTTTTAGCTGAAGGAAGAATACCTTAAACCTGGAGAGTTAAGACCCGTGTAATGGGTACCATGCAATATGACTTCAAAGGGTCTTCATTTGCTCACCGAACCTCTCCAATCCTATCACTGCTGCGTTTATGCCCCTGTACACATGCTTGATTCTCTTTCGGAGACATAGCAATCCATAGGTTTTAAGATACTTACTAGTCAGGTACATTCTTAGGCGTTTAATATGCGGTGTTGAGTCCATTTCGTTGAGCAAGGAGTAGCTCTTGTCTATTACATATTTGACTTAAGGAACTTTATCTGTGCTCATTTCAATCTCTGGTTTTATGCAGCACCCCAACTCACCTTTACCCTTAAGCAAGCATAAGTTGGTTTTCTAAATTTGAGACCCTGTTCTGTTCTGTAATTCAGTTCCTGTGTAGCCAAGTTTACATTCCGTGTATTACTGATATCTTATGATGTTTCTTTTTCTGTGTGACTTATTTCAGTTAGAATCATCATACCTGAATCCACTCATTGTGATGCTAAGGGCCTGATGACATAGACTTCATTGCTGAGTGATATTGCTTTGTAAGTAAATACCACAACTTCTTTATCCATTTTTCACTTTCTGCGATGTTGAACTTGTACGGTAAACGAGGTTCTTGTAAACAGAGGCGTCCCAAACTTTGGGGTGGCTGTGTCTTTTTGATTTTAATTTCCCTAAGCTATAGGACCATAAGCGGCAGTGCCCTAGGCTCTGTTGCTTTGTTTTTTAGATGTTTCAGGAAACACCATACACTTCTCCCGAGTGGTTGTTGGCAATTTACATCCCGCCCATCAGCATAACAAGGCTCCCAGTTCTCCATGGCCTGTTCTGCCTTTCTGGATTTTACACTTTTTTCAGATGGCCCTTTTGACCGGGGGGAAGTGAGACTTCATTGTAGTGCAGATTTCCTTTGCAAGCTTGCTTGGTTGGCCAAAAAGGGCGTATGCGTTTTTTCCTGAATATATTCAGGAAAAAACGCATACGCCCTTTTTGGCCAAGTGCATCATTGTGGACGTTCTGCCTCTTTTCCTATGCTTTCAATGCAATTCCAGTCTACCTCCTGAAATCGGTTTCCTGCAATTCTGCCCCGCTTTCAAGTCCTCTTGGCAGCCTTACTTCAGTCTATTTTTGGACGATAGCTGTCATTTATAACTCTGCAGGTTTGTGAATTACAGTGCCCCTGAGCTCCTTTCTTCAACTCGCTTTCTTGTGACCTGGCCGCAACACCGCAGGATGGCTTCAGGCCCTAATCTGGTTCCGGCACAGCACGCTGAGCCTTTGGTAATTTCCTCTTCCTGGTGGGAAATGAGAGTTAAATTTGCCCGTCCAGACACCTCCAGCTAGTCTCTCATTGGTTCTCGCTATTCCTGTTCATCTTCCGCGGAAATTGCAAACTGGGCCAAACAGGAGGTTAAAGGCGCTGACTCTCCAAGTGGGGAGAGTGTTAGTAAAGCGTCTGGAATGTTGCACCCGAGTACCAGGGGAGGAAAACTGAGACATATTTGAACACGTCTCCCGTTCACATGGTTGATCATACTTGGGTTCCACATGCATGTTTTAGCTGAAGGAAGAATACCTTAAACCTGGAGAGTTAAGACCCGTGTAATGGGTACCATGCAATATGACTTCAAAGGGTCTTCATTTGCTCACCGAACCTCTCCAATCCTATCACTGCTGCGTTTATGCCCCTGTACACATGCTTGATTCTCTTTCGGAGACATAGCAATCCATAGGTTTTAAGATACTTACTAGTCAGGTACATTCTTAGGCGTTTAATATGCGGTGTTGAGTCCATTTCGTTGAGCAAGGAGTAGCTCTTGTCTATTCCATATTTGACTTAAGGAACTTTATCTGTGCTCATTTCAATCTCTGGTTTTATGCAGCACCCCAACTCACCTTTACCCTTAAGCAAGCATAAGTTGGTTTTCTAAATTTGAGACCCTGTTCTGTTCTGTAATTCAGTTCCTGTGTAGCCAAGTTTACATTCCGTGTATTACTGATATCTTATGATGTTTCTTTTTCTGTGTGACTTATTTCATTTAGAATCATCATACCTGAATCCACTCATTGTGATGCTAAGGGCCTGATGACATAGACTTCATTGCTGAGTGATATTGCTTTGTAAGTAAATACCACAACTTCTTTATCCATTTTTCACTTTCTGCGATGTTGAACTTGTACTGTAAACGAGGTTCTTGTAAACAGAGGCGTTCCAAACTTTGGGGTGGCTGTGTCTTTTTGATTTTAATTTCCCTAAGCTATAGGACCATAAGTGGCAGTGCCCTAGGCTCTGTTGCTTTGTTTTTTAGATGTTTCAGGAAACACCATACACTTCTCCGGAGTGTCTGTTGGCAATTTACATCCCGCCCATCAGCATAACAAGGCTCCCAGTTCTCCATGGCCTGTCCTGCCTTTCTGGATTTTACACTTTTTTCAGATGGCCCTTTTGACCGGGGGGAAGTGAGACTTCATTGTAGTGCAGATTTCCTTTGCAAGCTTGCTTGGTTGGCCAAAAAGGGCGTATGCGTTTTTTCCTGAATATATTCAGGAAAAACCGCATACGCCCTTTTTGGCCAAGTGCATCATTGTGGACGTTCTGCCTCTTTTCCTATGCTTTCAATTCAATTCCAGTCTACTTCCTGAAATCGGTTTCCTGCAATTCTGCCCCGCTTTCAAGTCCTCTTGGCAGCCTTACTTCAGTCTATTTTTGGACGATAGCTGTCATTTATAACTCTGCAGGTTTGTGAATTACAGTGCCCCTGAGCTCCTTTCTTCAACTCGCTTTCTTTTGAGCTGGCCGCAACACCGCAGGATGGCTTCAGGCCCTAATCTGGTTCCGGTACGGCACGCTGAGCCTTTGGTTATTTCCTCTTCCTGGTGGGAAATGAGAGTTAAATTTGCCCGTCCAGACACCTCCAGCTAGCCTCTCATTGGTTCTCGCTATTCCTGTTCATCTTCCGCAGAAATTGCAAACTGGGCCAAACAGGAGGTTAAAGGCGCTGACTCTCCAAGTGGGGAGAGTGTTAGTAAAGCGTCTGGAATGTTGCACCCGAGTACCAGGGGAGGAAAACTGAGACATATTTGAACACGTCTCCCGTTCACATGGTTGATCATACTTGGGTTCCACATGCATGTTTTAGCTGAAGGAAGAATACCTTAAACCTGGAGAGTTGAGACCTGTGGAATGGGTACCATGCAATATGACTTCAAAGGGTCTTCATTTGCTCACCGAACCTCTCCAATCCTATCACTGCTACGTTTATGCCCCTGTACACATGCTTGATTCTCTTTCGGAGACATAGCAATCCATAGGTTTTAAGATACTTACTAGTCAGGTACATTCTTAGGCGTTTAATATGCGGTGTTGAGTCCATTTCGTTGAGCAAGGAGTAGCTCTTGTCTATTCCATATTTGGCTTAAGGAACTTTATCTGTGCTCATTTCAATCTCTGGTTTTATGCAGCACCCCAACTCACCTTTACCCTTAAGCAAGCATAAGTTGGTTTTCTAAATTTGAGACCCTGTTCTGTTCTGTAATTCAGTTCCTGTGTAGCCAAGTTTACATTCCGTGTATTACTGATATCTTATGATGGTTCATTTTCTGTGTGACTTATTTCAGTTAGAATCATCATACCTGAATCCACTCATTGTGATGCTAAGGGCCTGATGACATAGATTTCATTGCTGAGTGATATTGCTTTGTAAGTAAATACCACAACTTCTTTATCCATTTTTCACTTTCTGCGATGTTGAACTTGTACTGTAAACGAGGTTCTTATAAACAGAGGCATCCCAAACTTTGGGGTGGCTGTGTCTTTTTGATTTTAATTTCCCTAAGCTATAGGACCATAAGTAGCAGTGCCCTAGGCTCTGTTGCTTTGTTTTTTAGATGTTTCAGGAAACACCATACACTTCTCCCGAGTGTCTGTTGGCAATTTACATCCCGCCCATCAGCATAACAAGGCTCCCAGTTCTCCATGGCCTGTCCTGCCTTTCTGGATTTTACACTTTTTTCAGATGGCCCTTTTGACTGGGGGGAAGTGAGACTTCATTGTAGTGCAGATTTCCTTTGCAAGCTTGCTTGGTTGGCCAAAAAGGGCGTATGCGTTTTTTCCTGAATATATTCAGGAAAAACCGCATACGCCCTTTTTGGCCAAGTGCATCATTGTGGACGTTCTGCCTCTTTTCCTATGCTTTCAATGCAATTCCAGTCTACCTCCTGAAATCGGTTTCCTGCAATTCTGCCCCGCTTTCAAGTCCTCTTGGCAGCCTTACTTCAGTCTATTTTTGGACGATAGCTGTCATTTATAACTCTGCAGGTTTGTGAATTACAGTGCCCCTGAGCTCCTTTCTTCAACTCGCTTTCTTGTGACCTGGCCGCAACACCGCAGGATGGCTTCAGGCCCTAATCTGATTCTGGCATGGCACGCTGAACCTTTGGTTAATTCCTCTTCCTGGTAGGAAATGAGAGTTAAATTTGCCCGTCCAGACACCTCCAGCTAGTCTCCATTGGTTCTCGCTATTCCTGTTCATCTTCCGCAGAAATTGCAAACTGGGCCAAACAGGAGGTAAAAGGGACTGACTCTCCAAGTGGGGAGAGTGTTAGTAAAGCGTCTGGAATGTTGCACCCGAGTACCAGGGTACGAAAACTGAGACATATTTGAACACGTCTCCCGATCACATGGTTGATCATACTCTAGGTTCCACATGCATGTTTTAGATGAAGGAAGAATACCTTAAACCTAGGTAGTTGAAACACGTGGAATGGGTACCCTGCAATATGAGTTCAAAGGGTCTTCATTTGCTCAACGAACCTCTCCAATCCTATCACTGCTGCGTTTATGCCCCTGTTCACATGCTTGATTCTCTTTCGGAGACATAGCAATCCATAGGTTTTAAGATACTTACTAGTCAGGTACATTCTAAGGCGTTTAATATGCAGTGTTGAGTCCACTTCGTTGAGCAAGGAGTAGCTCTTGTCTATTCCATATTTGACTTAAGGAACTTTATCTGTGCTCATTTCAATCTCTGGTTTTATGCAGCACCCCAACTCACCTTTACCCTTAAGCAAGCATAAGTTGGTTTTCTAAATTTGAGACCCTGTTCTGTTCTGTAATTCAGTTCCTGTGTAGCCAAGTTTACATTCCGTGTATTACTGATATCTTATGATGTTTCTTTTTCTGTGTGACTTACTTCAGTTAGAATCATCATACCTGAATCCACTCATTGTGCTGCTAAGGACCTGATGACACAGATTTCATTGCTGAGTGATATTGCTTTGTAAGTAAATACCACAACTTCTTTCTCCATTTTTCACTTTCTGCGATGTTGAACTTGTACTGTAAACGAGGTTCTTGTAAACAGAGCCGTTCCAAACTTTGGGGTGGCTGTGTCTTTTTGATTTTAAATTCCCTAAGCTATAGGACCATAAGTGGAAGTGCCCTAGGCTCTGTTGCTTTGTTTTTTAGATGTTTCAGGAAACACCATACACTTCTCCCGAGTGGTTGTTGGCAATTTACATCCCGCCCTTCAGCATAACAAGGCTCCCAGTTCTCCATGGCCTGTCCTGCCTTTCTGGATTTTACACTTTTTTCAGATGGCCCTTTTGACCAGGGGGAAGTGAGACTTCATTGTAGTGCAGATTTCCTTTGCAAGCTTGCTTGGTTGGCCAAAAAGGGCGTATGCGTTTTTTCCTGAATATATTCAGGAAAAAACGCATACGCCCTTTTTGGCCAAGTGCATCATTGTGGACGTTCTGCCTCTTTTCCTATGCTTTCAATGCAATTCCAGTCTACCTCCTGAAATCGGTTTCCTGCAATTCTGCCCCGCTTTCAAGTCCTCTTGGCAGCCTTACTTCAGTCTATTTTTGGACGATAGCTGTCATTTATAACTCTGCAGGTTTGTGAATTACAGTGCCCCTGAGCTCCTTTCTTCAACTCGCTTTCTTGTGAGCTGGCCGCAACACCGCAGGATGGCTTCAGGCCCTAATCTGATTCCGGCACGGCACGCTCAGCCTTTGGTTATTTCCTCTTCCTGGTGGGAAATGAGAGTTAAATTTGCCCGTCCAGACACCTCCAGCTAGCCTCTCATTGGTTCTCGCTATTCCTGTTCATCTTCCGCAGAAATCGCAAACTGGGCCAAACAGGAGGTTAAAGGCGCTGACTCTCCAAGTGGGGAGAGTGTTAGTAAAGCATCTGGAATGTTGCACCCGAGTACCAGGGGAGGAAAACTGAGACATATTTGAACACGTCTCTCGTTCACATGGTTGACCTTACTTGGGTTCCACATGCATGTTTTAGCTGAAGGAAGAATACCTTAAACCTGGAGAGTTGAGACCCGTGTAATGGGTACCATGCAATATGACTTCAAACGGTCTTCATTTGCTCACCGAACCTCTCCAATCCTATCACTGCTGCGTTTATGCCCCTGTACACACGCTTGATTCTCTTTCGGAGACATAGCAATCCATAGGTTTTAAGATACTTACTAGTCAGGTACATTCTTAGGCGTTTAATATGCGGTGTTGGGTCCATTTCGTTGAGCAAGGAGTAGCTCTTGTCTATTCCATATTTGGCTTAAGGAACTTTATCTGTGCTCATTTCAATCTCTGGTTTTATGCAGCACCCTGACTCACCTTTACCCTTAAGCAAGAATAAGTTGGTTTTCTAAATTTGAGACCCTGTTGTGTTCTGTAATTCAGTTCCTGTGTAGCCAAGTTTACATTCCGTGTATTACTGATATCTTATGATGTTTCTTTTTCTGTGTGACTTATTTCAGTTAGAATCATCATACCTGAATCCACTCATTGTGCTGCTAAGGGCCTGATGACATAGATTTCATTGCTGAGTGATATTGCTTTGTAAGTAAATACCACAACTTCTTTATCCATTTTTCACTTTCTGCGATGTTGAACTTGTACTCTAAACGAGGTTCTTGTAAACAGAGGCGTCCCAAACTTTGGGGTGGCTGTGTCTTTTTGATTTTAATTTCCCTAAGCTATAGGACCATAAGTGGCAGTGCCCTAGGCTCTGTTGCTTTGTTTTTTAGATGTTTCAGGAAACACCATACACTTCTCCCGAGTGGTTGTTGGCAATTTACATCCCGCCCATCAGCATAACAAGGCTACCAGTTCTCCATGGCCTGTCCTGCCTTTCTGGATTTTACACTTTTTTCAGATGGCCCTTTTGACCGGGGGGAAGTGAGACTTCATTGTAGTGCAGATTTCCTTTGCAAGCTTGCTTGGTTGGCCAAAAAGGGCGTATGCGTTTTTTCCTGAATATATTCAGGAAAAAACGCATACGCCCTTTTTGGCCAAGTGCATCATTGTGGACGTTCTGCCTCTTTTCCTATGCTTTCAATGCAATTCCAGTCTACCTCCTGAAATCGGTTTCCTGCAATTCTGCCCCGATTTCAAGTCCTCTTGGCAGCCTTACTTCAGTCTATTTTTGGACGATAGCTGTCATTTATAACTCTGCAGGTTTGTGAATTACAGTGCCCCTGAGCTCCTTTCTTCAACTCGCTTTCTTGTGAGCCGGCCGCAACACCGCAGGATGGCTTCAGGCCCTAATCTGGTTCCGGCCCGGCATGCTGAGCCTTTGGTTAATTCCTCTTCCTGGTGGGAAATGAGAGTTAAATTTGCCCGTCCAGACACCTGCAGCTAGCCTCTCATTGGTTCTCGCTATTCCTGTTCATCTTCCGCAGAAATTGCAAACTGGGCCAAACAGGAGGTTAAAGAGACTGACTCTCCAAGTCGGGAGAGTGTTAGTAAAGCGTCTGGAGTGTTGCACCCGAGTACCAGGGTAGGAAAACTGAGACATATTTGAACACGTCTCCCGTTCACATGGTTGATCATACTCTGGGTTCCACATGCATGTTTTAGCTGAAGGAAGAATACCTTAAACCTGGAGAGTTGAGACCCGTGGAATGGGTACCGTGCAATATGACTTCAAAGGGTCTTCATTTGCTCACCGAACCTCTCCAATCCTATCACTGCTGCATTTATGCCCCTGTACACACGCTTGATTCTCTTTTGGAGACATAGCAATCCATAGGTTTTAAGATACTTACTAGTCAGGTACATTCTTAGGCGTTTAATATGGGGTTTTGAGTCCATTTCGTTGAGCAAGGAGTAGCTCTTGTCTATTCCATATTTGGCTTAAGGAACTTTATCTGTGCTCATTTCAATCTCTGGTTTTATGCAGCACCCCAACTCACCTTTCCCCTTAAGCAAGCATAAGTTGGTTTTCTAAATTTGAGACCCTGTTCTGTTTTGGAATGCAGTTCCTGTGTAGCCAAGTTTACATTCCGTGTATTAGTGATATCTTATGATGTTTCTTTTTCTGTGTGACTTATTTCAGTTAGAATCATCGTACCTGAATCCACTCATTATGCTGCTACGGGCCTGATGACATTAATTTCATTGCTGAGTGATACTGCATTGTACGTAAGTACCACAAGTTCTTTATCTATTTTTCACTTTCTGTGATATTGAACCTGTACGGTAAACGAGGTTCTTGTAAGCGGAGGCGTCCCAAACATTGGGGTGGCTGTGTCTTTTTGATTTTAATTTCCCTAAGCTATAGGACCATAAGTGGAAGTGCCCTAGGCTCTGTTGCTTTGTTTTTTAGATGTTTCAGGAAACACCATACACTTCTCCTGAGTGTCTGTTGGCAATTTACATCCCGCCCATCAGCATAACAAGGCTCCCAGTTCTCCATGGCCTGTCCTGCCTTTCTGGATTTTACACTTTTTTCAGATGGCCCTTTTGACCGGGGGGAAGTGAGACTTCATTGTAGTGCAGATTTCCTTTGCAAGTTTGCTTGGTTGGCCAAAAAGGGCGTATGCGTTTTTTCCTGCATATATTCAGGAAAAAACGCATACGCCCTTCCTGGCCAAGTGCATCATTGTGGACGTTCTGCCTCTTTTCCTATGCTTTCAATGCAATTCCAGTCTACCTCCTGAAATCAGTTTCCCGTAATTCTGCCCCGCTTTCAAGTCCTCTTGGCAGCCTTACTTCAGTATATTTTTGGACGATAGCTGTCATTTATAACTCTGCAGGTTTGTGAATTACAGTGCCCCTGAGCTCCTTTCTTCAACTCGCTTTCTTGTGACCTGGTCGCAACACCGCTGGATGTCTTCAGGCCCTAATCTGGTTCTGGCACGGCACGCTGAGCCTTTGGTTAATTCCTCTTCCTGGTGGGAAATGAGAGTTAAATTTGCCCATCCAGACACCTCCAGCTAGTCTCTCATTGATTGTCGCTATTCCTGTTCATCTTCCACAGAAATTGCAAACTGGGCCAAACAGGAGGTTAAAGGGACTGACTCTCCAAGTCGGGAGAGTGTTAGTAAAGCATCTGGAATGTTGCACCCAAGTACCAGGGTACGAAAACTGAGACATATTTGAACACGTCTCCCGATCACATGGTTGATCATACTCTGGGTTCCACATGCATGTTTTAGCTGAAGGAAGAATACCTTAAACCTTGAGAGTTGAGACCCGTGGAATGGGTACCATGCAATATGACTTCAAAGGGTCTTCATTTGCTCACCGAACATCTCCAATCCTATCACTGCTGCGTTTATGCCCCTGTACACATGCTTGATTCTCTTTCGGAGACATAGCAATCCATAGGTTTTAAGATACTTACTAGTCAGGTACATTCTTAGGCGTTTAATATGCGGTGTTGAGTCCATTTCGTTGAGGAAGGAGTAGCTCTTGTCTATTCCATATTTGGCTTAAGGAACTTTATCTGTGCTCATTTCAATCTCTGGTTTTATGCAGCACCCCAACTCACCTTTCCCCTTAAGCAAGCATAAGTTGATTTTCTAAATTTGAGACCCTGTTCTGTTCTGTAATTCAGTTCCTGTGTAGCCAAGTATACATTCCGTGTATTACTGATATCTTATGATGTTTCTTTTTCTGTGTGACTTATTTCAGTTAGAATCATCATACCTGAATCCACTCATTGTGCTGCTAAGGGCCTGATGACATAGATTTCATTGCTGAGTGATATTGCTTTGTAAGTAAATACCACAATTTCTTTATCCATTTTTCACTTTCTGCGATGTTGAACTTGTACTGTAAACGAGGTTCTTGTAAACAGAGGCGTCCCAAACTTTGGGGTGGCTGTGTCTTTTTGATTTTAATTTCCCTAAGCTATAGGACCATAAGTGGCAGTGCCCTAGGCTCTGTTGCTTTGTTTTTTAGATGTTTCAGGAAACACCATACACTTCTCCCGAGTGGTTGTTGGCAATTTACATCCCGCCCATCAGCATAACAAGGCTCCCAGTTCTCCATGGCCTGTCCTGCCTTTCTGGATTTTACACTTTTTTCAGATGGCCCTTTTGACCGGGGGGAAGTGAGACTTCATTGTAGTGCAGATTTCCTTTGCAAGCTTGCTTGGTTGGCCAAAAAGGGCGTATGCGTTTTTTCCTGAATATATTCAGGAAAAAACGCATACGCCCTTTTTGGCCAAGTGCATCATTGTGGACGTTCTGCCTCTTTTCCTATGCTTTCAATGCAATTCCAGTCTACCTCCTGAAATCGGTTTCCTGCAATTCTGCCCCGCTTTCAAGTCCTCTTGGCAGCCTTACTTCAGTATATTTTGGACGATAGCTGTCATTTATAACTCTGCAGGTTTGTGAATTACAGTGCCCCTGAGCTCCTTTCTTCAACTCGCTTTCTTGTGAGCTGGCCGCAACACCGCAGGATGGCTTCAGGCCCTAATCTGGTTCCGGCCCGGCATGCTGAGCCTTTGGTTAATTCCTCTTCCTGGTGGGAAATGAGAGTTAAATTTGCCCGTCCAGACACCTGCAGCTAGCCTCTCATTGGTTCTCGCTATTCCTGTTCATCTTCCGCAGAAATTGCAAACTGGGCCAAACAGGAGGTTAAAGGGACTGACTCTCCAAGTCGGGAGAGTGTTAGTAAAGAGTCTGGAGTGTTGCACCCGAGTACCAGGGTAGGAAAACTGAGACATATTTGAACACGTCTCCCATTCACATGGTTGATCATACTCTGGGTTCCACATGCATGTTTTAGCTGAAGGAAGAATACCTTAAACCTGGAGAGTTGAGACCCGTGGAATGGGTACCGTGCAATATGACTTCAAAGGGTCTTCATTTGCTCACCGAACGTCTCCAATCCTATCACTGCTGCATTTATGCCCCTGTACACACGCTTGATTTTCTTTTGGAGACATAGCAATCCATAGGTTTTAAGATACTTACTAGTCAGGTACATTCTTAGGCGTTTAATATGGGGTTTTGAGTCCATTTCGTTGAGCAAGGAGTAGCTCTTGTCTATTCCATATTTGGCTTAAGGAACTTTATCTGTGCTCATTTCAATCTCTGGTTTTATGCAGCACCCCAACTCACCTTTCCCCTTAAGCAAGCATAAGTTGGTTTTCTAAATTTGAGACCCTGTTCTGTTTTGGAATGCAGTTCCTGTGTAGCCAAGTTTACATTCCGTGTATTAGTGATATCTTATGATGTTTCTTTTTCTGTGTGACTTATTTCAGTTAGAATCATCGTACCTGAATCCACTCATTATGCTGCTACGGGCCTGATGACATAGATTTCATTGCTGAGTGATACTGCATTGTACGTAAGTACCACAAGTTCTTTATCTATTTTTCACTTTCTGTGATATTGAACTTGTACGGTAAACGAGGTTCTTGTAAGCGGAGGCGTCCCAAACTTTGGGGTGGCTGTGTCTTTTTGATTTTAATTTCCCTAAGCTATAGGACCATAAGTGGAAGTGCCCTAGGCTCTGTTGCTTTGTTTTTTAGATGTTTCAGGAAACACCATACACTTCTCCCGAGTGTCTGTTGGCAATTTACATCCCGCCCATCAGCATAACAAGGCTCCCAGTTCTCCATGGCCTGTCCTGCCTTTCTGGATTTTACACTTTTTTCAGATGGCCCTTTTGACCGGGGGGAAGTGAGACTTCATTGTAGTGCAGATTTCCTTTGCAAGCTTGCTTGGTTGGCCAAAAAGGGCGTATGCGTTTTTTCCTGAATATATTCAGGAAAAAACGCATACGACCTTTTTGGCCAAGTGCATCATTGTGGACGTTCTGCCTCTTTTCCTATGCTTTCAATGCAATTCCAGTCTACCTCCTGAAATCGGTTTCCTGCAATTCTGCCCCGCTTTCAAGTCCTCTTGGCAGCCTTACTTCAGTATATTTTGGACGATAGCTGTCATTTATAACTCTGCAGGTTTGTGAATTACAGTGCCCCTGAGCTCCTTTCTTCAACTCGCTTTCTTGTGAGCTGGCCGCAACACCGCAGGATGGCTTCAGGCCCTAATCTGGTTCCAGCCCGGCATGCTGAGCCTTTGGTTAATTCCTCTTCCTGGTGGGAAATGAGAGTTAAATTTGCCCGTCCAGACACCTGCAGCTAGCCTCTCATTGGTTCTCGCTATTCCTGTTCATCTTCCGCAGAAATTGCAAACTGGGCCAAACAGGAGGTTAAAGGGACTGACTCTCCAAGTCGGGAGAGTGTTAGTAAAGAGTCTGGAGTGTTGCACCCGAGTACCAGGGTAGGAAAACTGAGACATATTTGAACACGTCTCCCGTTCACATGGTTGATCATACTTGGGTTCCACATGCATGTTTTAGCTGAAGGAAGAATACCTTAAACCTGGAGAGTTGAGACCCGTGGAATGGGTACCATGCAATATGACTTCAAAGGGTCTTCATTTGCTCACCGAACCTCTCCAATCCTATCACTGCTGCATTTATGCCCCTGTACACACGCTTGATTCTCTTTTGGAGACATAGCAATCCATAGGTTTTAAGATACTTACTAGTCAGGTACATTCTTAGGCGTTTAATATGGGGTTTTGAGTCCATTTCGTTGAGCAAGGAGTAGCTCTTTTCTATTCCATATTTGGCTTAAGGAATTTTATCTGTGCTCATTTCAATCTCTGGTTTTATGCAGCACCCCAACTCACCTTTACCCTTAAGCAAGCATAAGTTGGTTTTCTAAATTTGAGACCCTGTTCTGTTTTGGAATGCAGTTCCTGTGTAGCCAAGTTTACATTCCGTGTATTAGTGATATCTTATGATGTTTCTTTTTCTGTGTGACTTATTTCAGTTAGAATCATCGTACCTGAATCCACTCATTATGCTGCTATGGGCCTGATGACATAGATTTCATTGCTGAGTGATACTGCATTGTACGTAAGTACCACAACTTCTTTATCCATTTTTCACTTTCTGCGATGTTGAACTTGTACTGTAAACGAGGTTCTTGTAAACAGAGGCGTCCCAAACTTTGGGGTGGCTGTGTCTTTTTGATTTTAATTTCCCTAAGCTATAGGACCATAAGTGGAAGTGCCCTAGGCTCTGTTGCTTTGTTTTTTAGATGTTTCAGGAAACACCATCCACTTCTCCCGAGTGTCTGTTGGCAATTTACATCCCGCCCATCAGCATAACAAGGCTCCCAGTTCTCCATGGCCTGTCCTGCCTTTCTGGATTTTACACTTTTTTCAGATGGCCCTTTTGACCGGGGGGAAGTGAGACTTCATTGTAGTGCAGATTTCCTTTGCAAGCTTGGTTGGTTGGCCAAAAAGGGCGTATGCGTTTTTTCCTGAATATATTCAGGAAAAAACGCATACGCCCTTTTTGGCCAAGTGCATCATTGTGGACGTTCTGCCTCTTTTCCTATGCTTTCAATGCAATTCCCGTCTACCTCCTGAAATCGGTTTCCTGCAATTCTGCCCCGCTTTCAAGTCCTCTTGGCAGCCTTACTTCAGTCTATTTTTGGACGATAGCTGTCATTTATAAGTCTGCAGGTTTGTGAATTACAGTGCCCCTGAGCTCCTTTCTTCAACTCGCTTTCTTGTGACCTGGCCGCAACACCGCAGGATGGCTTCAGGCCCTAATCTGGTTCCGGCCTGGCATGCAGAGCCTTTGGTTAATTCCTATTCCTGGTGGGAAATGAGAGTTAAATTTGCCCGTCCAGACACCTGCAGCTAGCCTCTCATTGGTTCTCGCTATTCCTGTTCATCTTCCGCAGAAATTGCAAACTGGGCCAAACAGGAGGTTAAAGAGACTGACTCTCTAAGTCGGGAGAGTGTTAGTAAAGTGTCTGGAATGTTGCACCCGAGTACCAGGGTACGAAAACTGAGACATATTTGAACACTTCTCCCGATCACATGGTTGATCATACTCTAGGTTCCACATGCATGTTTTAGCTGAAGGAAGAATACCTTAAACCTGGGTAGTTGAAACCCGTGGAATGGGTACCATGCAATATGACTTCAAAGGGTCTTCATTTGCTCACCGAACATCTCCAATCCTATCACTGCTGCGTTTATGCCCCTGTACACATGCTTGATTCTCTTTCGGAGACATAGCAATCCATAGGTTTTAAGATACTTACTAGTCAGATACATTCTTAGGCGTTTAATATGCGGTGTTGAGTCCATTTCGTTGAGCAAGGAGTAGCTCTTGTCTATTCCATATTTGACTTAAGGAACTTTATCTGTGCTCATTTCAATCTCTGGTTTTATGCAGCACCCCAACTCACCTTTACCCTTAAGCAAGCATAAGTTGGTTTTCTAAATTTGAGACCCTGTTCTGTTCTGTAATTCAGTTCCTGTGTAGCCAAGTTTACATTCCGTGTATTACTGATATCTTATGATGTTTCTTTTTCTGTGTGACTTATTTCAGTTAGAATCATCATACCTGAATCCACTCATTGTGCTGCTAAGGGCCTGATGACACAGATTTCATTGCTGAGTGATATTGCTTTGTAAGTAAATACCACAACTTCTTTATCCATTTTTCACTTTCTGCGATGTTGAACTTGTACTGTAAACGAGGTTCTTGTAAACAGAGCCGTTCCAAACTTTGGGGTGGCTGTGTCTTTTTGATTTTAATTTCCCTAAGCTATAGGACCATAAGTGGAAGTGCCCTAGGTTCTGTTGCTTTGTTTTTTAGATGTTTCAGGAAACACCATACACTTCTCCCAAGTGGTTGTTGGCAATTTACATCCCGCCCATCAGCATAACAAGGCTCCCAGTTCTCCATGGCCTGTCCTGCCTTTCTGGATTTTACACTTTTTTCAGATGGCCCTTTTGACCGGGGGGAATGAGACTTCATTGTAGTGCAGATTTCCTTTGCAAGCTTGCTTGGTTGGCCAAAAAGGGCGTATGCGTTTTTTCCTGAATATATTCAGGAAAAAACGCATACGCCCTTTTTGGCCAAGTGCATCATTGTGGACGTTCTGCCTCTTTTCCTATGCTTTCAATGCAATTCCAGTCTACCTCCTGAAATCGGTTTCCTGCAATTCTGCCCCGCTTTCAAGTCCTCTTGGCAGCCTTACTTCAGTCTATTTTTGGACGATAGCTGTCATTTATAACTCTGCAGGTTTGTGAATTACAGTGCCCCTGAGCTCCTTTCTTCAACTCGCTTTCTTGTGAGCTGGCCGCAACACCGCAGGATGGCTTCAGGCCCTAATCTGGTTCCGGCACGGCACGCTGAGCCTTTGGTTATTTCCTCTTCCTGGTGGGAAATGAGAGTTAAATTTGCCCGTCCAGACACCTCCAGCTAGTCTCTCATTGGTTCTCGCTATTCCTGTTCATCTTCCGCAGAAATTGCAAACTGGGCCAAACAGGAGGTTAAAGGGACTGACTCTCCAAGTCGGGAGAGTGTTAGTAAAGTGTCTGGAATGTTGCACCCGAGTACCAGGGTACGAAAACTGAGACATATTTGAACACTTCTCCCGATCACATGGTTGATCATACTCTAGGTTCCACATGCATGTTTTAGCTGAAGGAAGAATACCTTAAACCTGGGTAGTTGAAACCCGTGGAATGGGTACCATGCAATATGACTTCAAAGGGTCTTCATTTGCTCACCGAACCTCTCCAATCCTATCACTGCTGCGTTTATGCCCCTGTACACATGCTTGATTCTCTTTCGGAGACATAGCAATCCATAGGTTTTAAGATACTTACTAGTCAGGTACATTCTTAGGCGTTTAATATGCGGTGTTGAGTCCATTTCGTTGAGCAAGGAGTAGCTCTTGTCTATTCCATATTTGACTTAAGGAACTTTATCTGTGCTCATTTCAATCTCTGGTTTTATGCAGCACCCCAACTCACCTTTACCCTTAAGCAAGCATAAGTTGGTTTTCTAAATTTGAGACCCTGTTCTGTTCTGTAATTCAGTTCCTGTGTAGCCAAGTTTACATTCCGTGTATTACTGATATCTTATGATGTTTCTTTTTCTGTGTGACTTATTTCAGTTAGAATCATCATACCTGAATCCACTCATTGTGCTGCTAAGGGCCTGATGACACAGATTTCATTGCTGAGTGATATTGCTTTGTAAGTAAATACCACAACTTCTTTATCCATTTTTCACTTTCTGCGATGTTGAACTTGTACTGTAAACGAGCTTCTTGTAAACAGAGGCGTCCCAAACTTTGGGGTGGCTGTGTCTTTTTGATTTTAATTTCCCTAAGCTATAGGACCATAAGTGGCAGTGCCCTAGGCTCTGTTGCTTTGTTTTTTAGATGTTTCAGGAAACACCATACACTTCTCCCGAGTGTTTATTGGCAATTTACATCCCGCCCTTCAGCATAACAAGGCTCCCAGTTCTCCATGGCCTGTCCTGCCTTTCTGGATTTTACACTTTTTTCAGATGGCCCTTTTGACCGGGGGGAAGTGAGACTTCATTGTAGTGCAGATTTCCTTTGCAAGCTTGCTTGGTTGGCCAAAAAGGGCGTATGCGTTTTTTCCTGAATATATTCAGGAAAAAACGCATACGCCCTTTTTGGCCAAATGCATCATTGTGGACGTTCTGCCTCTTTTCCTATGCTTTCAATGCAATTCCAGTCTACCTCCTGAAATCGGTTTCCTGCAATTCTGCCCCGCTTTCAAGTCCTCTTGGCAGCCTTACTTCAGTCTATTTTTGGACGATAGCTGTCATTTATAACTCTGCAGGTTTGTGAATTACAGTGCCCCTGAGCTCCTTTCTTCAACTCGCTTTCTTGTGACCTGGCTGCAACACCGCAGGATGGCTTCAGGCCCTAATCTGGTTCCAGCCCGGCATGCTGAGCCTTTGGTTAATTCCTCTTCCTGGTGGGAAATGAGAGTTAAATTTGCCCGTCCAGACACCTGCAGCTAGCCTCTCATTGGTTCTCGCTATTCCTGTTCAGCTTCCGCAGAAATTGCAAACTGGGCCAAACAGGAGGTTAAAGGGACTGACTCTCCAAGTCGGGAGAGTGTTAGTAAAGCGTCTGGAATGTTGCACCCGAGTACCAGGGGAGGAAAACTGAGACATATTTGAACACGTCTCCCGATCACATGGTTGATCATACTCTAGGTTCCACATGCATGTTTTAGCTGAAGGAAGAATACCTTAAACCTGGGTAGTTGAAACCCGTGGAATGGGTACCATGCAATATGACTTCAAAGGGTCTTCATTTGCTCACCGAACCTCTCCAATCCTATCACTGCTGCGTTTATGCCCCTGTACACATGCTTGATTCTCTTTCGGAGACATAGCAATCCCTAGGTTTTAAGATACTTACTAGTCAGGTACATTCTTAGGAGTTTAATATGGGGTGTTGAGTCCATTTCGTTGAGCAAGGAGTAGCTCTTGTCTATTCCATATTTGGCTTAAGGAACTTTATCTGTGCTCATTTCAATCTCTGGTTTTATGCAGCACCCCAACTCACCTTTACCCTTAAGCAAGCATAAGTTGGTTTTCTAAATTTGAGACCCTGTTCTGTTCTGTAATTCAGTACCTGTGTAGCCAAGTTTACATTCCGTGTATTACTGATATCTTATGATGTTTCTTTTTCTGTGTCACTTATTTCAGTTAGAATCATCATACCTGAATCCACTCATTTTGCTGCTAAGGGCCTGATGACACAGATTTCATTGCTGAGTGATATTGCTTTGTAAGTAAATACCACAACTTTTTTATCCATTTTTCACTTTCTGCGATGTTGAACTTGTACTGTAAATGAGGTTCTTGTAAACAGAGCCGTTCGAAACTTTGGGGTGGCTGTGTCTTTTTGATTTTAAATTCCCTAATCTATAGGACCATAAGTGGAAGTGCCCTAGGCTCTGTTGCTTTGTTTTTTATATGTTTCAGGAAACACCATACACTTCTCCCGAGTGTTTATTGGCAATTTACATCCCGCCCTTCAGCATAACAAGGCTCCCAGTTCTCCATGGCCTGTCTTGCCTTTCTGGATTTTACACTTTTTTCAGATGGCCCTTTTGACCGGGGGGAAGTGAGACTTCATTGTAGTGCAGATTTCCTTTGCAAGCTTGCTTGGTTGGCCAAAAAGGGCGTATGCGTTTTTTCCTGAATATATTCAGGAAAAAACGCATACGCCCTTTTTGGCCAAGTGCATCATTGTGGACGTTCTGCCTCTTTTCCTATGCTTTCAATGCAATTCCAGTCTACCTCCTGAAATCGGTTTCCTGCAATTCTGCCCCGCTTTCAAGTCCTCTTGGCAGCCTTACTTCAGTCTATTTTTGGACGATAGCTGTCATTTATAACTCTGCAGGTTTGTGAATTACAGTGCCCCTGAGCTCCTTTCTTCAACTCGCTTTCTTGTGACCTGGCCGCAACACCGCAGGATGGCTTCAGGCCCTAATCTGGTTCCGGCCCGGCATGCTGAGCCTTTGGTTAATTCCTCTTCCTGGTGGGAAATGAGAGTTAAATTTGCCCGTCCAGACACCTGCAGCTAGCCTCTCATTGGTTCTCGCTATTCCTGTTCAGCTTCCGCAGAAATTGCAAACTGGGCCAAACAGGAGGTTAAAGGGACTGACTCTCCAAGTCGGGAGAGTGTTAGTAAAGCGTCTGGAATGTTGCACCCGAGTACCAGGGGAGGAAAACTGAGACATATTTGAACACGTCTCCCGATCACATGGTTGATCATACTCTAGGTTCCACATGCATGTTTTAGCTGAAGGAAGAATACCTTAAAGCTGGGTAGTTGAAACCCGTGGAATGGGTACCATGCAATATGACTTCAAAGGGTCTTCATTTGCTCACCGAACCTCTCCAATCCTATCACTGCTGCGTTTATGCCCCTGTACACATGCTTGATTCTCTTTCGGAGACATAGCAATCCCTAGGTTTTAAGATACTTACTAGTCAGGTACATTCTTAGGAGTTTAATATGGGGTGTTGAGTCCATTTCGTTGAGCAAGGAGTAGCTCTTGTCTATTCCATATTTGGCTTAAGGAACTTTATCTGTGCTCATTTCAATCTCTGGTTTTATGCAGCACCCCAACTCACCTTTACCCTTAAGCAAGCATAAGTTGGTTTTCTAAATTTGAGACCCTGTTCTGTTCTGTAATTCAGTTCCTGTGTAGCCAAGTTTACATTCCGTGTATTACTGATATCTTATGATGTTTCTTTTTCTGTGTGACTTATTTCAGTTAGAATCATCATACCTGAATCCACTCATTGTGCTGCTAAGGGCCTGATGACACAGATTTCATTGATTGGTGATATTGCTTTGTAAGTAAATACCACAACTTCTTTATCCATTTTTCACTTTCTGCGATGTTGAACTTGTACTGTAAACGAGGTTCTTGTAAACAGAGCCGTTCCAAACTTTGGGGTGGCTGTGTCTTTTTGATTTTAATTTCCCTAAGCTATAGGACCATAAGTGGAAGTGCCCTAGGTTCTGTTGCTTTGTTTTTTAGATGTTTCAGGAAACACCATACACTTCTCCTCAGTGGTTGTTGACAATTTACATCCCGCCCATCAGCATAACAAGGCTCCCAGTTCTCCATGGCCTGTCCTGCCTTTCTGGATTTTACCCTTATTTCAGATGGCCCTTTTGACCGGGGGGAAGTGAGACTTCATTGTAGTGCAGATTTCCTTTGCAAGCTTGCTTGGTTGGCCAAAAAGGGCGTATGCGTTTTTTCCTGAATATATTCAGGAAAAAACGCATACGCCCTTTTTGGCCAAGTGCATCATTGTGGACGTTCTGCCTCTTTTCCTATGCTTTCAATGCAATTCCAGTCTACCTCCTGAAATCGGTTTCCTGCAATTCTGCCCCGCTTTCAAGTCCTCTTGGCAGCCTTACTTCAGTCTATTTTTGGACGATAGCTGTCATTTGTAACTCTGCAGGTTTGTGAATTACAGTGCCCCTGAGCTCCTTTCTTCAACTCGCTTTCTTGTGACCTGGCCGCAACACCACAGGATGGCTTCAGGCCCTAATCTGGTTCCGGCACGGCACACTGAGCCTTTGGTTATTTCCTCTTCCTGGTGGGAAATGAGAGTTAAATTTGCCCGTCCAGACACCTCCAGCTAGTCTCTCATTGGTTCTCGCTATTCCTGTTCATCTTCCGCAGAAATTGCAAACTGTGCCAAACAGGAGGTTAAAGGCGCTGACTCTTCAAGTGGGGAGAGTGTTAGTAAAGCGCCTGGAATGTTGCACGCGAGTACCAGTGGAGGAAAGCTGAGCCATATTTGAACACGTCTCCCGTTCACATGGTTGATCATACTTGGGTTCCACATGCATGTTTTAGCTGAAGGAAGAATACCTTAAACCTGGAGAGTTAAGACCCGTGGAATGGGTACCATGCAATATGACTTCAAAGGGTCTTCATTTGCTCACCGAACCTCTCCAATCCTATCACTGCTGCGTTTATGCCCCTGTACACATGCTTGATTCTCTTTCGGAGACATAGCAATCCATAGGTTTTAAGATACTTACTAGTCAGGTACATTCTTAGGCGTTTAATATGCGGTGTTGAGTCCATTTCGTTGAGCAAGGAGTAGCTCTTGTCTATTCCATATTTGACTTAAGGAACTTTATCTGTGCTCATTTCAATCTCTGGTTTTATGCAGTACCCCAACTCACCTTTACCCTTAAGCAAGCATAAGTTGGTTTTCTAAATTTGAGACCCTGTTCTGTTCTGTAATTCAGTTCCTGTGTAGCCAAGTTTACATTCCGTGTATTACTGATATCTTATGATGTTTCTTTTTCTGTGTCACTTATTTCAGTTAGAATCATCATACCTGAATCCACTCATTGTGCTGCTAAGGGCCTGATGACACAGATTTCATTGCTGAGTGATATTGCTTTGTAAGTAAATACCACAACTTTTTTATCCATTTTTCACTTTCTTCGATGTTGAACTTGTACTGTAAACGAGGTTCTTGTAAACAGAGCCGTTCGAAACTTTGGGGTGGCTGTGTCTTTTTGATTTTAAATTCCCTAAGCTATAGGACCATAAGTGGAAGTGCCCTAGGCTCTGTTGCTTTGTTTTTTAGATGTTTCAGGAAACACCATACACTTCTCCCGAGTGTTTATTGGCAATTTACATCCCGCCCTTCAGCATAACAAGGCTCCCAGTTCTCCATGGCCTGTCCTGCCTTTCTGGATTTTACACTTTTTTCAGATGGCCCTTTTGACCGGGGGGAAGTGAGACTTCATTGTAGTGCAGATTTCCTTTGCAAGCTTGCTTGGTTGGCCAAAAAGGGCGTATGCGTTTTTTCCTGAATATATTCAGGAAAAAACGCATACGCCCTTTTTGGCCAAGTGCATCATTGTGGACGTTCTGCCTCTTTTCCTATGCTTTCAATGCAATTCCAGTCTACCTCCTGAAATCGGTTTCCTGCAATTCTGCCCCGCTTTCAAGTCCTCTTGGCAGCCTTACTTCAGTCTATTTTTGGACGATAGCTGTCATTTATAAGTCTGCAGGTTTGTGAATTACAGTGCCCCTGAGCTCCTTTCTTCAACTCGCTTTCTTGTGACCTGGCCGCAACACCGCAGGATGGCTTCAGGCCCTAATCTGGTTCCGGCCCGGCATGCTGAGCCTTTGGTTAATTCCTCTTCCTGGTGGGAAATGAGAGTTAAATTTGCCCGTCCAGACACCTGCAGCTAGCCTCTCATTGGTTCTCGCTATTCCTGTTCAGCTTCCGCAGAAATTGCAAACTGGGCCAAACAGGAGGTTAAAGGGACTGACTCTCCAAGTCGGGAGAGTGTTAGTAAAGCGTCTGGAATGTTGCACCCGAGTACCAGGGGAGGAAAACTGAGACATATTTGAACACGTCTCCCGATCACATGGTTGATCATACTCTAGGTTCCACATGCATGTTTTAGCTGAAGGAAGAATACCTTAAACCTGGGTAGTTGAAACCCGTGGAATGGGTACCATGCAATATGACTTCAAAGGGTATTCATTTGCTCACCGAACCTCTCCAATCCTATCACTGCTGCGTTTATGCCCCTGTACACATGCTTGATTCTCTTTCGGAGACATAGCAATCCATAGGTTTTAAGATACTTACTAGTCAGGTTCATTCTTAGGCGTTTAATATGCGGTGTTGAGTCCATTTCGTTGAGCAAGGAGTAGCTCTTGTCTATTCCATATTTGGCTTAAGGAACTTTATCTGTGCTCATTTCAATCTCTGGTTTTATGCAGCACCCCAACTCACCTTTACCCTTAAGCAAGCATAAGTTGGTTTTCTAAATTTGAGACCCTGTTCTGTTCTGTAATTCAGTTCCTGTGTAGCCAAGTTTACATTCCGTGTATTACTGATATCTTATGATGTTTCTTTTTCTGTGTGACTTATTTCAGTTAGAATCATCATACCTGAATCCACTCATTGTGCTGCTAAGGGCCTGATGACACAGATTT
Source organism: Stenella coeruleoalba (assembly GCF_951394435.1). NCBI lineage: Eukaryota > Metazoa > Chordata > Mammalia > Artiodactyla > Delphinidae > Stenella > Stenella coeruleoalba. The sequence continues at coordinate 1,928,196 of NW_027646189.1, forward strand.
CATTGATTGGTGATATTGCTTTGTAAGTAAATACCACAACTTCTTTATCCATTTTTCACTTTCTGCGATGTTGAACTTGTACTGTAAACGAGGTTCTTGTAAACAGAGCCGTTCCAAACTTTGGGGTGGCTGTGTCTTTTTGATTTTAATTTCCCTAAGCTATAGGACCATAAGTGGAAGTGCCCTAGGTTCTGTTGCTTTGTTTTTTAGATGTTTCAGGAAACACCATACACTTCTCCTCAGTGGTTGTTGACAATTTACATCCCGCCCATCAGCATAACAAGGCTCCCAGTTTTCCATGGCCTGTCCTGCCTTTCTGGATTTTACCCTTTTTTCAGATGGCCCTTTTGACCGGGGGGAAGTGAGACTTCATTGTAGTGCAGATTTCCTTTGCAAGCTTGCTTGGTTGGCCAAAAAGGGCGTATGCGTTTTTTCCTGAATATATTCAGGAAAAAACGCATACGCCCTTTTTGGCCAAGTGCATCATTGTGGACGTTCTGCCTCTTTTCCTATGCTTTCAATGCAATTCCAGTCTACCTCCTGAAATCGGTTTCCTGCAATTCTGCCCCGCTTTCAAGTCCTCTTGGCAGCCTTACTTCAGTCTATTTTTGGACGATAGCTGTCATTTGTAACTCTGCAGGTTTGTGAATTACAGTGCCCCTGAGCTCCTTTCTTCAACTTGCTTTCTTGTGACCTGGCCGCAACACCGCAGGATGGCTTCAGGCCCTAATCTGGTTCCGGCACGGCACGCTGAGCCTCTGGTTATTTCCTCTTCCTGGTGGGAAATGAGAGTTAAATTTGCCCGTCCAGACACCTCCAGCTAGTCTCTCATTGGTTCTCGCTATTCCTGTTCATCTTCCGCAGAAATTGCAAACTGGGCCAAACAGGAGGTTAAAGGCGCTGACTCTCCAAGTGGGGAGAGTGTTAGTAAAGCGTCTGGAATGTTGCACCCGAGTACCAGGGGAGGAAAACTGAGACATATTTGAACACGTCTCCCGATCACATGGTTGATCATACTCTGGGTTCCACATGCATGTTTTAGCTGAAGGAAGAATACCTAAAACCTGGGTAGTTGAAACCCGTGGAATGGGTACCATGCAATATGACTTCAAAGGGTCTTCATTTGCTCACCGAACCTCTCCAATCCTATCACTGCTGCGTTTATGCCCCTGTACACATGCTTGATTCTCTTTCGGAGACATAGCAATCCCTAGATTTTAAGATACTTACTAGTCAGGTACATTCTTAGGCGTTTAATATGCGGTGTTGAGTCCATTTCTTTGAGCAAGGAGTAGCTCTTGTCTATTCCATATTTGGCTTAAGGAACTTTATCTGTGCTCATTTCAATCTCTGGTTTTATGCAGCACCCCAACTCACCTTTACCCTTAAGCAAGCATAAGTTGGTTTTCTAAATTTGAGACCCTGTTCTGTTCTGTCATTCAGTTCCTGTGTAGCCAAGTTTACATTCCGTGTATTAGTGATATCTTATGATGTTTCTTTTTCTGTGTGACTTATTTCAGTTGGAATCATCATACCTGAATCCACTCATTGTGCTACTAAGGGCCTGATGACACAGATTTCATTGATGAGTGATATTGCTTTGTAAGTAAATACCACAACTTTTTTATCCATTTTTCACTTTCTGCGATGTTGAACTTGTACTGTAAACGAGGTTCTTGTAAACAGAGCCGTTCCAAACTTTGGGGTGGCTGTGTCTTTTTGATTTTAAATTCCCTAAGCTATAGGACCATAAGTGGAAGTGCCCTAGGCTCTGTTGCTTTGTTTTTTAGATGTTTCAGGAAACACCATACACTTCTCCCGAGTGGTTGTTGGCAATTTACATCCCGCCCTTCAGCATAACAAGGCTCCCAGTTCTCCATGGCCTGTCCTGCCTTTCTGGATTTTACACTTTTTTCAGATGGCCCTTTTGACCGGGGGGAAGTGAGACTTCACTGTAGTGCAGATTTCCTTTGCAAGCTTGCTTGGTTGGCCAAAAAGGGCGTATGCGTTTTTTCCTGAATATATTCAGGAAAAAACGCATACGCCCTTTTTGGCCAAGTGCATCATTGTGGACGTTCTGCCTCTTTTCCTATGCTTTCAATGCAATTCCAGTCTACCTCCTGAAATCGGTTTCCTGCAATTCTGCCCCGCTTTCAAGTCCTCTTGGCAGCCTTACTTCAGTCTATTTTTGGACGATAGCTGTCATTTATAACTCTGCAGGTTTGTGAATTACAGTGCCCCTGAGCTCCTTTCTTCAACTCGCTTTCTTGTGACCTGGCCGCAACACCGCAGGATGGCTTCAGGCCCTAATCTGGTTCCGGCACGGCACGCTCAGCCTTTGGTTATTTCCTCTTCCTGGTGGGAAATGAGAGTTAAATTTGCCCGTCCAGACACCTGCAGCTAGCCTCTCATTGGTTCTCGCTATTCCTGTTCATCTTCCGCAGAAATTGCAAACTGGGCCAAACAGGAGGTTAAAGGGACTGACTCTCCAAGTCGGGAGAGTGTTAGTAAAGCGTCTGGAGTGTTGCACCCGAGTACCAGGGTAGGAAAACTGAGACATATTTGAACACGTCTCCCATTCACATGGTTGATCATACTCTGGGTTCCACATGCATGTTTTAGCTGAAGGAAGAATACCTTAAACCTGGAGAGTTGAGACCCGTGGAATGGGTACCGTGCAATATGACTTCAAAGGGTCTTCATTTGCTCACCAAACCTCTCCAATCCTATCACTGCTGCATTTATGCCCCTGTACACACGCTTGATTCTCTTTTGGAGACATAGCAATCCATAGGTTTTAAGATACTTACTAGTCAGGTACATTCTTAGGCGTTTAATATGGGGATTTGAGTCCATTTCGTTGAGCAAGGAGTAGCTCTTGTCTATTCCATATTTGGCTTAAGGAACTTTATCTGTGCTCATTTCAATCTCTGGTTTTATGCAGCACCCCAACTCACCTTTCCCCTTAAGCAAGCATAAGTTGGTTTTCTAAATTTGAGACCCTGTTCTGTTTTGGAATGCAGTTCCTGTGTAGCCAAGTTTACATTCCGTGTATTAGTGATATCTTATGATGTTTCTTTTTCTGTGTGACTTATTTCAGTTAGAATCATCGTACCTGAATCCACTCATTATGCTGCTACGGGCCTGATGACATAGATTTCATTGCTGAGTGATACTGCATTGTACGTAAGTACCACAAGTTCTTTATCCATTTTTCACTTTCTGTGATATTGAACTTGTACGGTAAACGAGGTTCTTGTAAATGGAGGCGTCCCAAACTTTTGGGTGGCTGTGCCTTTTTGATTTTAATTTCCCTAAGCTATAGGACCATAAGTGGAAGTGCCCTAGGCTCTGTTGCTTTGTTTTTTAGATGTTTCAGGAAACACCATACACTTCTCCCGAGTGTCTGTTGGCAATTTACATCCCGCCCATCAGCATAACAAGGCTCCCAGTTCTCCATGGCCTGTCCTGCCTTTCTGGATTTTACACTTTTTTCAGATGGCCCTTTTGACCGGGGGGAAGTGAGACTTCATTGTAGTGCAGATTTCCTTTGCAAGCTTGCTTGGTTGGCCAAAAAGGGCGTATGCGTTTTTTCCTGAATATATTCAGGAAAAAACGCATACGCCCTTTTTGGCCAAGTGCATCATTGTGGACGTTCTGCCTCTTTTCCTATGCTTTCAATGCAACTCCAGTCTACCTCCTGAAATCGGTTTCCTGCAATTCTGCCCCGCTTTCAAGTCCTCTTGGCAGCCTTTCTTCAGTCTATTTTTGGACGATAGCTGTCATTTATAACTCTGCAGGTTTGTGAATTACAGTGCCCCTGAGCTCCTTTCTTCAACTCGCTTTCTTTTGAGCTGGCCGCAACACCACAGGATGGCTTCAGGCCCTAATCTGGTTCCGGCACGGCACGCTGAGCCTCTGGTTATTTCCTCTTCCTGGTGGGAAATGAGAGTTAAATTTGCCCGTCCAGACACCTCCAGCTAGTCTCTCATTGGTTCTCGCTATTCCTGTTCATCTTCCGCAGAAATTGCAAACTGGGCCAAACAGGAGGTTAAAGGCGCTGACTCTCCAAGTGGGGAGAGTGTTAGTAAAGCGTCTGGAATGTTGCACCCGAGTACCAGGGGAGGAAAACTGAGACATATTTGAACACGTCTCCCGATCACATGGTTGATCATACTCTGGGTTCCACATGCATGTTTTAGCTGAAGGAAGAATACCTAAAACCTGGGTAGTTGAAACCCGTGGAATGGGTACCATGCAATATGACTTCAAAGGGTCTTCATTTGCTCACCGAACCTCTCCAATCCTATCACTGCTGCGTTTATGACCCTGTACACATGCTTGATTCTCTTTCAGAGACATAGCAATCCCTAGATTTTAAGATACTTACTAGTCAGGTACATTCTTAGGAGTTTAATATGCGGTGTTGAGTCCATTTCTTTGAGCAAGGAGTAGCTCTTGTCTATTCCATATTTGGCTTAAGGAACTTTATCTGTGCTCATTTCAATCTCTGGTTTTATGCAGTACCCCAACTCACCTTTACCCTTAAGCAAGCATAAGTTGGTTTTCTAAATTTGAGACCCTGTTCTGTTCTGTAATTCAGTTCCTGTGTAGCCAAGTTTACATTCCGTGTATTACTGATATCTTATGATGTTTCTTTTTCTGTGTGACTTATTTCAGTTAGAATCATCATACCTGAATCCACTCATTGTGCTACTAAGGGCCTGATGACACAGATTTCATTGCTGAGTGATATTGCTTTGTAAGTAAATACCACAACTTTTTTATCCATTTTTCACTTTCTGCGATGTTGAACTTGTACTGTAAACGAGGTTCTTGTAAACAGAGCCGTTCCAAACTTTGGGGTGGCTGTGTCTTTTTGATTTTAAATTCCCTAAGCTATAGGACCATAAGTGGAAGTGCCCTAGGCTCTGTTGCTTTGTTTTTTAGATGTTTCAGGAAACACCATACACTTCTCCCGAGTGGTTGTTGGCAATTTACATCCCGCCCTTCAGCATAACAAGGCTCCCAGTTCTCCATGGCCTGTCCTGCCTTTCTGGATTTTACACTTTTTTCAGATGGCCCTTTTGACCGGGGGGAAGTGAGACTTCATTGTAGTGCAGATTTCCTTTGCAAGCTTGCTTGGTTGGCCAAAAAGGGCGTATGCGTTTTTTCCTGAATATATTCAGGAAAAAACGCATACGCCCTTTTTGGCCAAGTGCATCATTGTGGACGTTCTGCCTCTTTTCCTATGCTTTCAATGCAATTCCAGTCTACCTCCTGAAATCGGTTTCCTGCAATTCTGCCCCGCTTTCAAGTCCTCTTGGCAGCCTTACTTCAGTCTATTTTTGGACGATAGCTGTCATTTATAACTTTGCAGGTTTGTGAATTACAGTGCCCCTGAGCTCCTTTCTTCAACTCGCTTTCTTTTGAGCTGGCCGCAACACCGCAGGATGGCTTCAGGCCCTAATCTGGTTCCTGCACGGCACGCTGAGCCTTTGGTTATTTCCTCTTCCTGGTGGGAAATGAGAGTTAAATTTGCCCGTCCAGACACCTCCAGCTAGTCTCTTATTGGTTCTCGCTATTCCTGTTCATCCTCCGCAGAAATTGCAAACTGGGCCAAACAGGAGGTTAAAGGGACTGACTCTCCAAGTGGGGAGAGTGTTAGTAAAGCGTCTGGAATGTTGCACCCGAGTACCAGGGGAGGAAAACTGATACATATTTGAACACGTCTCCCGATCAAATGGTTGATCATACTCTAGGTTCCATATGCATGTTTTAGCTGAAGGAAGAATACCTTAAACCTGGGTAGTTGAAACCCGTGGAATGGGTACCATGCAATATGACTTCAAAGGGTCTTCATTTGCTCACCGAACCTCTCCAATCCTATCACTGCTGCGTTTATGCCCCTGTACACATGCTTGATTCTCTTTCGGAGACATAGCAATCCCTAGATTTTAAGATACTTACTAGTCAGGTACATTCTTAGGCGTTTAATATGCGGTGTTGAGTCCATTTCTTTGAGCAAGGAGTAGCTCTTGTCTATTCCATGTTTGGCTTAAGGAACTTTATCTGTGCTCATTTCAATCTCTGGTTTTATGCAGTACCCCAACTCACCTCTACCCTTAAGCAAGCATAAGTTGGTTTTCTAAATTTGAGACCCTGTTCTGTTCTGTAATTCAGTTCCTGTGTAGCCAAGTTTACATTCCGTGTATTACTGATATCTTATGATGTTTCTTTTTCTGTGTGACTTATTTCAGTTAGAATCATCATACCTGAATCCACTCATTGTGCTACTAAGGGCCTGATGACACAGATTTCATTGCTGAGTGATATTGCTTTGTAAGTAAATACCACAACTTTTTTATCCATTTTTCACTTTCTGCGATGTTGAACTTGTACTGTAAACGAGGTTCTTGTAAACAGAGCCGTTCCAAACTTTGGGGTGGCTGTGTCTTTTTGATTTTAAATTCCCTAAGCTATAGGACCATAAGTGGAAGTGCCCTAGGCTCTGTTGCTTTGTTTTTTAGATGTTTCAGGAAACACCATACACTTCTCCCGAGTGGTTGTTGGCAATTTACATCCCGCCCTTCAGCATAACAAGGCTCCCAGTTCTCCATGGCCTGTCCTGCCTTTCTGGATTTTACACTTTTTTCAGATGGCCCTTTTGACCGGGGGGAAGTGAGACTTCATTGTAGTGCAGATTTCCTTTGCAAGCTTGCTTGGTTGGCCAAAAAGGGCGTATGCGTTTTTTCCTGAATATATTCAGGAAAAAACGCATACGCCCTTTTTGGCCAAGTGCATCATTGTGGACATTCTGCCTCTTTTCCTATGCTTTCAATGCAATTCCAGTCTACCTCCTGAAATCGGTTTCCTGCAATTCTGCCCCGCTTTCAAGTCCTCTTGGCAGCCTTACTTCAGTCTATTTTTGGACGATAGCTGTCATTTATAACTCTGCAGGTTTGTGAATTACAGTGCCCCTGAGCTCCTTTCTTCAACTCGCTTTCTTTTGAGCTGGCCGCAACACCGCAGGATGGCTTCAGGCCCTAATCTGGTTCCGGCCCGGCATGCTGAGCCTTTGGTTATTTCCTCTTCCTGGTGGGAAATGAGAGTTAAATTTGCCCGTCCAGACACCTCCAGCTAGCCTCTCATTGGTTCTCGCTATTCCTGTTCATCTTCCGCAGAAATTGCAAACTGGGCCAAACAGGAGGTTAAAGGCGCTGACTCTCCAAGTGGGGAGAGTGTTAGTAAAGCATCTGGAATGTTGCACCCGAGTACCAGGGTAGGAAAACTGAGACATATTTGAACACGTCTCTCGTTCACATGGTTGATCATACTTGGGTTCCACGTGCATGTTTTAGCTGAAGGAAGAATACCTTAAACCTGGAGAGTTGAGACCCGTGGAATGGGTATCATGCAATATGACTTCAAAGGGTCTTCATTTGCTCACCGAACCTCTCCAATCCTATCACTGCTGCGTTTATGCCCCTGTACACACGCTTGATTCTCTTTCGGAGACATAGCAATCCATAGGTTTTAAGATACTTACTAGTCAGGTACATTCTTAGGCGTTTAATATGGGGTGTTGAGTCCATTTCGTTGAGCAAGGAGTAGCTCTTGTCTATTCCATATTTGGCTTAAGGAACTTTATCTGTGCTCATTTCAATCTCTGGTTTTATGCAGCACCCCAACTCACCTTTACCATTAAGCAAGCATAAGTTGGTTTTCTAAATTTGAGACCCTGTTCTGTTCTGTAATTCAGTTCCTGTGTAGCCAAGTTTACATTCCGTGTATTACTGATATCTTATGATGTTTCTTTTTCTGTGTGACTTATTTCAGTTAGAATCATCATACCTGAATCCACTCATTGTGCTGCTAAGGGCCTGATGACATAGATTTCATTGCTGAGTGATATTGCTTTGTAAGTAAATACCACAAATTCTTTATCCATTTTTCACTTTCTGCGATGTTGAACTTGTACTGTAAACGAGGTTCTTGTAAACAGAGCCGTTCCAAACTTTGGGGTGGCTGTGTCTTTTTGATTTTAATTTCCCTAAGCTATAGGACCATAAGTGGAAGTGCCCTAGGTTCTGTTGCTTTGTTTTTTAGATGTTTCAGGAAACACCATACACTTCTCCTCAGTGGTTGTTGACAATTTACATCCCGCCCATCAGCATAACAAGGCTCCCAGTTCTCCATGGCCTGTCCTGCCTTTCTGGATTTTACCCTTATTTCAGATGGCCCTTTTGACCGGGGGGAAGTGAGACTTCATTGTAGTGCAGATTTCCTTTGCAAGCTTGCTTGGTTGGCCAAAAAGGGCGTATGCGTTTTTTCCTGAATATATTCAGGAAAAAACACATACGCCCTTTTTGGCCAAGTGCATCATTGTGGACGTTCTGCCTCTTTTCCTATGCTTTCAATGCAATTCCAGTCTACCTCCTGAAATCGGTTTCCTGCAATTCTGCCCCGCTTTCAAGTCCTCTTGGCAGCCTTACTTCAGTCTATTTTTGGACGATAGCTGTCATTTGTAACTCTGCAGGTTTGTGAATTACAGTGCCCCTGAGCTCCTTTCTTCAACTCGCTTTCTTGTGACCTGGCCGCAACACCACAGGATGGCTTCAGGCCCTAATCTGGTTCCGGCACGGCACGCTGAGCCTTTGGTTATTTCCTCTTCCTGGTGGGAAATGAGAGTTAAATTTGCCCGTCCAGACACCTCCAGCTAGTCTCTCATTGGTTCTCGCTATTCCTGTTCATCTTCCGCAGAAATTGCAAACTGTGCCAAACAGGAGGTTAAAGGCGCTGACTCTTCAAGTGGGGAGAGTGTTAGTAAAGCATCTGGAATGTTGCACCCGAGTACCAGGGTAGGAAAACTGAGACATATTTGAACACGTCTCTCGTTCACATGGTTGATCATACTTGGGTTCCACGTGCATGTTTTAGCTGAAGGAAGAATACCTTAAACCTGGAGAGTTGAGACCCGTGGAATGGGTATCATGCAATATGACTTCAAAGGGTCTTCATTTGCTCACCGAACCTCTCCAATCCTATCACTGCTGCGTTTATGCCCCTGTACACACGCTTGATTCTCTTTCGGAGACATAGCAATCCATAGGTTTTAAGATACTTACTAGTCAGGTACATTCTTAGGCGTTTAATATGGGGTGTTGAGTCCATTTCGTTGAGCAAGGAGTAGCTCTTGTCTATTCCATATTTGGCTTAAGGAACTTTATCTGTGCTCATTTCAATCTCTGGTTTTATGCAGCACCCCATCTCACCTTTCCCCTTAAGCAAGCATAAGTTGGTTTTCTAAATTTGAGACCCTGTTCTGTTTTGGAATGCAGTTCCTGTGTAGCCAAGTTTACATTCCGTGTATTAGTGATATCTTATGATGTTTCTTTTTCTGTGTGACTTATTTCAGTTAGAATCATCATACCTGAATCCACTCATTGTGCTACTAAGGGCCTGATGACACAGATTTCATTGCTGAGTGATATTGCTTTGTAAGTAAATACCACAACTTTTTTATCCATTTTTCACTTTCTTCGATGTTGAACTTGTACTGTAAACGAGGTTCTTGTAAACAGAGCCGTTCGAAACTTTGGGGTGGCTGTGTCTTTTTGATTTTAAATTCCCTAAGCTATAGGACCATAAGTGGAAGTGCCCTAGGCTCTGTTGCTTTGTTTTTTAGATGTTTCAGGAAACACCATACACTTCTCCCGAGTGTTTATTGGCAATTTACATCCCGCCCTTCAGCATAACAAGGCTCCCAGTTCTCCATGGCCTGTCCTGCCTTTCTGGATTTTACACTTTTTTCAGATGGCCCTTTTGACCGGGGGGAAGTGAGACTTCATTGTAGTGCAGATTTCCTTTGCAAGCTTGCTTGGTTGGCCAAAAAGGGCGTATGCGTTTTTTCCTGAATATATTCAGGAAAAAACGCATACGCCCTTTTTGGCCAAGTGCATCATTGTGGACGTTCTGCCTCTTTTCCTATGCTTTCAATGCAATTCCAGTCTACCTCCTGAAATCGGTTTCCTGCAATTCTGCCCCGCTTTCAAGTCCTCTTGGCAGCCTTACTTCAGTCTATTTTTGGACGATAGCTGTCATTTATAAGTCTGCAGGTTTGTGAATTACAGTGCCCCTGAGCTCCTTTCTTCAACTCGCTTTCTTGTGACCTGGCCGCAACACCGCAGGATGGCTTCAGGCCCTAATCTGGTTCCGGCCCGGCATGCTGAGCCTTTGGTTAATTCCTCTTCCTGGTGGGAAATGAGAGTTAAATTTGCCCGTCCAGACACCTGCAGCTAGCCTCTCATTGGTTCTCGCTATTCCTGTTCAGCTTCCGCAGAAATTGCAAACTGGGCCAAACAGGAGGTTAAAGGGACTGACTCTCCAAGTCGGGAGAGTGTTAGTAAAGCGTCTGGAATGTTGCACCCGAGTACCAGGGGAGGAAAACTGAGACATATTTGAACACGTCTCCCGATCACATGGTTGATCATACTCTAGGTTCCACATGCATGTTTTAGCTGAAGGAAGAATACCTTAAACCTGGGTAGTTGAAACCCGTGGAATGGGTACCATGCAATATGACTTCAAAGGGTATTCATTTGCTCACCGAACCTCTCCAATCCTATCACTGCTGCGTTTATGCCCCTGTACACATGCTTGATTCTCTTTCGGAGACATAGCAATCCATAGGTTTTAAGATACTTACTAGTCAGGTTCATTCTTAGGCGTTTAATATGCGGTGTTAAGTCCATTTCGTTGAGCAAGGAGTAGCTCTTGTCTATTCCATATTTGGCTTAAGGAACTTTATCTGTGCTCATTTCAATCTCTGGTTTTATGCAGCACCCCAACTCACCTTTACCCTTAAGCAAGCATAAGTTGGTTTTCTAAATTTGAGACCCTGTTCTGTTCTGTAATTCAGTTCCTGTGTAGCCAAGTTTACATTCCGTGTATTACTGATATCTTATGATGTTTCTTTTTCTGTGTGACTTATTTCAGTTAGAATCATCATACCTGAATCCACTCATTGTGCTGCTAAGGGCCTGATGACACAGATTTCATTGATTGGTGATATTGCTTTGTAAGTAAATACCACAACTTCTTTATCCATTTTTCACTTTCTGCGATGTTGAACTTGTACTGTAAACGAGGTTCTTGTAAACAGAGCCGTTCCAAACTTTGGGGTGGCTGTGTCTTTTTGATTTTAATTTCCCTAAGCTATAGGACCATAAGTGGAAGTGCCCTAGGCTCTGTTGCTTTGTTTTTTAGATGTATCAGGAAACACAATACACTTCTCCCGAGTGGTTGTTGGCAATTTACATCCCGCCCTTCAGCATAACAAGGCTCCCAGTTCTCCATGGCCTGTCCTGCCTTTCTGGATTTTACACTTTTTTCAGATGGCCCTTTTGACCGGGGGGAAGTGAGACTTCATTGTAGTGCAGATTTCCTTTGCAAGCTTGCTTGGTTGGCCAAAAAGGGCGTATGCGTTTTTTCCTGAATATATTCAGGAAAAAACGCATACGCCCTTTTTGGCCAAGTGCATCATTGTGGACGTTCTGCCTCTTTTCCTATGCTTTCAATGCAACTCCAGTCTACCTCCTGAAATCGGTTTCCTGCAATTCTGCCCCGCTTTCAAGTCCTCTTGGCAGCCTTTCTTCAGTCTATTTTTGGACGATAGCTGTCATTTATAACTCTGCAGGTTTGTGAATTACAGTGCCCCTGAGCTCCTTTCTTCAACTCGCTTTCTTTTGAGCTGGCCGCAACACCGCAGGATGGCTTCAGGCCCTAATCTGGTTCCGGCACGGCACGCTGAGCCTCTGGTTATTTCCTCTTCCTGGTGGGAAATGAGAGTTAAATTTGCCCGTCCAGACACCTCCAGCTAGTCTCTCATTGGTTCTCGCTATTCCTGTTCATCTTCCGCAGAAATTGCAAACTGGGCCAAACAGGAGGTTAAAGGCGCTGACTCTCCAAGTCGGGAGAGTGTTAGTAAAGCGTCTGGAATGTTGCACCCGAGTACCAGGGTAGGAAAACTGAGACATATTTGAACACGTCTCTCGTTCACATGGTTGATCATACTTGGGTTCCACGTGCATGTTTTAGCTGAAGGAAGAATACCTTAAACCTGGAGAGTTGAGACCCGTGGAATGGGTATCATGCAATATGACTTCAAAGGGTCTTCATTTGCTCACCGAACCTCTCCAATCCTATCACTGCTGCGTTTATGCCCCTGTACACACGCTTGATTCTCTTTCGGAGACATAGCAATCCATAGGTTTTAAGATACTTACTAGTCAGGTACATTCTTAGGCGTTTAATATGGGGTGTTGAGTCCATTTCGTTGAGCAAGGAGTAGCTCTTGTCTATTCCATATTTGGCTTAAGGAACTTTATCTGTGCTCATTTCAATCTCTGGTTTTATGCAGCACCCCAACTCACCTTTACCATTAAGCAAGCATAAGTTGGTTTTCTAAATTTGAGACCCTGTTCTGTTCTGTAATTCAGTTCCTGTGTAGCCAAGTTTACATTCCGTGTATTACTGATATCTTATGATGTTTCTTTTTCTGTGTGACTTATTTCAGTTAGAATCATCATACCTGAATCCACTCATTGTGCTGCTAAGGGCCTGATGACATAGATTTCATTGCTGAGTGATATTGCTTTGTAAGTAAATACCACAAATTCTTTATCCATTTTTCACTTTCTGCGATGTTGAACTTGTACTGTAAACGAGGTTCTTGTAAACAGAGCCGTTCCAAACTTTGGGGTGGCTGTGTCTTTTTGATTTTAATTTCCCTAAGCTATAGGACCATAAGTGGAAGTGCCCTAGGTTCTGTTGCTTTGTTTTTTAGATGTTTCAGGAAACACCATACACTTCTCCTCAGTGGTTGTTGACAATTTACATCCCGCCCATCAGCATAACAAGGCTCCCAGTTCTCCATGGCCTGTCCTGCCTTTCTGGATTTTACCCTTATTTCAGATGGCCCTTTTGACCGGGGGGAAGTGAGACTTCATTGTAGTGCAGATTTCCTTTGCAAGCTTGCTTGGTTGGCCAAAAAGGGCGTATGCGTTTTTTCCTGAATATATTCAGGAAAAAACACATACGCCCTTTTTGGCCAAGTGCATCATTGTGGACGTTCTGCCTCTTTTCCTATGCTTTCAATGCAATTCCAGTCTACCTCCTGAAATCGGTTTCCTGCAATTCTGCCCCGCTTTCAAGTCCTCTTGGCAGCCTTACTTCAGTCTATTTTTGGACGATAGCTGTCATTTGTAACTCTGCAGGTTTGTGAATTACAGTGCCCCTGAGCTCCTTTCTTCAACTCGCTTTCTTGTGACCTGGCCGCAACACCACAGGATGGCTTCAGGCCCTAATCTGGTTCCGGCACGGCACGCTGAGCCTTTGGTTATTTCCTCTTCCTGGTGGGAAATGAGAGTTAAATTTGCCCGTCCAGACACCTCCAGCTAGTCTCTCATTGGTTCTCGCTATTCCTGTTCATCTTCCGCAGAAATTGCAAACTGTGCCAAACAGGAGGTTAAAGGCGCTGACTCTTCAAGTGGGGAGAGTGTTAGTAAAGCATCTGGAATGTTGCACCCGAGTACCAGGGTAGGAAAACTGAGACATATTTGAACACGTCTCTCGTTCACATGGTTGATCATACTTGGGTTCCACGTGCATGTTTTAGCTGAAGGAAGAATACCTTAAACCTGGAGAGTTGAGACCCGTGGAATGGGTATCATGCAATATGACTTCAAAGGGTCTTCATTTGCTCACCGAACCTCTCCAATCCTATCACTGCTGCGTTTATGCCCCTGTACACACGCTTGATTCTCTTTCGGAGACATAGCAATCCATAGGTTTTAAGATACTTACTAGTCAGGTACATTCTTAGGCGTTTAATATGGGGTGTTGAGTCCATTTCGTTGAGCAAGGAGTAGCTCTTGTCTATTCCATATTTGGCTTAAGGAACTTTATCTGTGCTCATTTCAATCTCTGGTTTTATGCAGCACCCCAACTCACCTTTCCCCTTAAGCAAGCAGAAGTTGGTTTTCTAAATTTGAGACCCTGTTCTGTTTTGGAATGCAGTTCCTGTGTAGCCAAGTTTACATTCCGTGTATTAGTGATATCTTATGATGTTTCTTTTTCTGTGTGACTTATTTCAGTTAGAATCATCATACCTGAATCCACTCATTGTGCTACTAAGGGCCTGATGACACAGATTTCATTGCTGAGTGATATTGCTTTGTAAGTAAATACCACAACTTTTTTATCCATTTTTCACTTTCTTCGATGTTGAACTTGTACTGTAAACGAGGTTCTTGTAAACAGAGCCGTTCGAAACTTTGGGGTGGCTGTGTCTTTTTGATTTTAAATTCCCTAAGCTATAGGACCATAAGTGGAAGTGCCCTAGGCTCTGTTGCTTTGTTTTTTAGATGTTTCAGGAAACACCATACACTTCTCCCGAGTGTTTATTGGCAATTTACATCCCGCCCTTCAGCATAACAAGGCTCCCAGTTCTCCATGGCCTGTCCTGCCTTTCTGGATTTTACACTTTTTTCAGATGGCCCTTTTGACCGGGGGGAAGTGAGACTTCATTGTAGTGCAGATTTCCTTTGCAAGCTTGCTTGGTTGGCCAAAAAGGGCGTATGCGTTTTTTCCTGAATATATTCAGGAAAAAACGCATACGCCCTTTTTGGCCAAGTGCATCATTGTGGACGTTCTGCCTCTTTTCCTATGCTTTCAATGCAATTCCAGTCTACCTCCTGAAATCGGTTTCCTGCAATTCTGCCCCGCTTTCAAGTCCTCTTGGCAGCCTTACTTCAGTCTATTTTTGGACGATAGCTGTCATTTATAAGTCTGCAGGTTTGTGAATTACAGTGCCCCTGAGCTCCTTTCTTCAACTCGCTTTCTTGTGACCTGGCCGCAACACCGCAGGATGGCTTCAGGCCCTAATCTGGTTCCGGCCCGGCATGCTGAGCCTTTGGTTAATTCCTCTTCCTGGTGGGAAATGAGAGTTAAATTTGCCCGTCCAGACACCTGCAGCTAGCCTCTCATTGGTTCTCGCTATTCCTGTTCATCTTCCGCAGAAATTGCAAACTGGGCCAAACAGGAGGTTAAAGGGACTGACTCTCCAAGTCGGGAGAGTGTTAGTAAAGCGTCTGGAATGTTGCACCCGAGTACCAGGGGAGGAAAACTGAGACATATTTGAACACGTCTCCCGATCACATGGTTGATCATACTCTAGGTTCCACATGCATGTTTTAGCTGAAGGAAGAATACCTTAAACCTGGGTAGTTGAAACCCGTGGAATGGGTACCATGCAATATGACTTCAAAGGGTATTCATTTGCTCACCGAACCTCTCCAATCCTATCACTGCTGCGTTTATGCCCCTGTACACATGCTTGATTCTCTTTCGGAGACATAGCAATCCATAGGTTTTAAGATACTTACTAGTCAGGTTCATTCTTAGGCGTTTAATATGCGGTGTTAAGTCCATTTCGTTGAGCAAGGAGTAGCTCTTGTCTATTCCATATTTGGCTTAAGGAACTTTATCTGTGCTCATTTCAATCTCTGGTTTTATGCAGCACCCCAACTCACCTTTACCCTTAAGCAAGCATAAGTTGGTTTTCTAAATTTGAGACCCTGTTCTGTTCTGTAATTCAGTTCCTGTGTAGCCAAGTTTACATTCCGTGTATTACTGATATCTTATGATGTTTCTTTTTCTGTGTGACTTATTTCAGTTAGAATCATCATACCTGAATCCACTCATTGTGCTGCTAAGGGCCTGATGACACAGATTTCATTGATTGGTGATATTGCTTTGTAAGTAAATACCACAACTTCTTTATCCATTTTTCACTTTCTGCGATGTTGAACTTGTACTGTAAACGAGGTTCTTGTAAACAGAGCCGTTCCAAACTTTGGGGTGGCTGTGTCTTTTTGATTTTAATTTCCCTAAGCTATAGGACCATAAGTGGAAGTGCCCTAGGCTCTGTTGCTTTGTTTTTTAGATGTATCAGGAAACACCATACACTTCTCCCGAGTGGTTGTTGGCAATTTACATCCCGCCCTTCAGCATAACAAGGCTCCCAGTTCTCCATGGCCTGTCCTGCCTTTCTGGATTTTACACTTTTTTCAGATGGCCCTTTTGACCGGGGGGAAGTGAGACTTCATTGTAGTGCAGATTTCCTTTGCAAGCTTGCTTGGTTGGCCAAAAAGGGCGTATGCGTTTTTTCCTGAATATATTCAGGAAAAAACGCATACGCCCTTTTTGGCCAAGTGCATCATTGTGGACGTTCTGCCTCTTTTCCTATGCTTTCAATGCAACTCCAGTCTACCTCCGGAAATCGGTTTCCTGCAATTCTGCCCCGCTTTCAAGTCCTCTTGGCAGCCTTTCTTCAGTCTATTTTTGGACGATAGCTGTCATTTATAACTCTGCAGGTTTGTGAATTACAGTGCCCCTGAGCTCCTTTCTTCAACTCGCTTTCTTTTGAGCTGGCCGCAACACCGCAGGATGGCTTCAGGCCCTAATCTGGTTCCGGCACGGCACGCTGAGCCTCTGGTTATTTCCTCTTCCTGGTGGAAAATGAGAGTTAAATTTGCCCGTCCAGACACCTCCAGCTAGTCTCTCATTGGTTCTCGCTATTCCTGTTCATCTTCCGCAGAAATTGCAAACTGGGCCAAACAGGAGGTTAAAGGCGCTGACTCTCCAAGTCGGGAGAGTGTTAGTAAAGCGTCTGGAATGTTGCACCCGAGTACCAGGGGAGGAAAACTGAGACATATTTGAATACGTCTCCCGATCACATGGTTGATCATACTCTGGGTTCCACATGCATGTTTTAGCTGAAGGAAGAATACCTAAAACCTGGGTAGTTGAAACCCGTGGAATGGGTACCATGCAATATGACTTCAAAGGGTCTTCATTTGCTCACCGAACCTCTCCAATCCTATCACTGCTGCGTTTATGCCCCTGTACACATGCTTGATTCTCTTTCGGAGACATAGCAATCCCTAGATTTTAAGATACTTACTAGTCAGGTACATTCTTAGGCGTTTAATATGCGATGTTGAGTCAATTTCTTTGAGCAAGGAGTAGCTCTTGTCTATTCCATATTTGGCTTAAGGAACTTTATCTGTGCTCATTTCAATCTCTGGTTTTATGCCGTACCCCAACTCACCTCTACCCTTAAGCAAGCATAAGTTGGTTTTCTAAATTTGAGACCCTGTTCTGTTCTGTAATTCAGTTCCTGTGTAGCCAAGTTTACATTCCGTGTATTACTGATATCTTATGATGTTTATTTTTCTGTGTGACTTATTTCAGTTAGAATCATCATACCTGAATCCACTCATTGTGCTACTAAGGGCCTGATGACACAGATTTCATTGCTGAGTGATATTGCTTTGTAAGTAAATACCACAACTTTTTTATCCATTTTTCACTTTCTGCGATGTTGAACTTGTACTGTAAACGAGGTTCTTGTAAACAGAGCCGTTCCAAACTTTGGGGTGGCTGTGTCTTTTTGATTTTAAATTCCCTAAGCTATAGGACCATAAGTGGAAGTGCCCTAGGCTCTGTTGCTTTGTTTTTTAGATGTTTCAGGAAACACCATACACTTCTCCCGAGTGGTTGTTGGCAATTTACATCCCGCCCTTCAGCATAACAAGGCTCCCAGTTCTCCATGGCCTGTCCTGCCTTTCTGGATTTTACACTTTTTTCAGATGGCCCTTTTGACCGGGGGGAAGTGAGACTTCATTGTAGTGCAGATTTCCTTTGCAAGCTTGCTTGGTTGGCCAAAAAGGGCGTATGCGTTTTTTCCTGAATATATTCAGGAAAAAACGCATACGCCCTTTTTGGCCAAGTGCATCATTGTGGACGTTCTGCCTCTTTTCCTATGCTTTCAATGCAATTCCAGTCTACCTCCTGAAATCGGTTTCCTGCAATTCTGCCCCGCTTTCAAGTCCTCTTGGCAGCCTTACTTCAGTCTATTTTTGGACGATAGCTGTCATTTATAAGTCTGCAGGTTTGTGAATTACAGTGCCCCTGAGCTCCTTTCTTCAACTCGCTTTCTTGTGACCTGGCCGCAACACCGCAGGATGGCTTCAGGCCCTAATCTGGTTCCGGCCCGGCATGCTGAGCCTTTGGTTAATTCCTCTTCCTGGTGGGAAATGAGAGTTAAATTTGCCCGTCCAGACACCTGCAGCTAGCCTCTCATTGGTTCTCGCTATTCCTGTTCAGCTTCCGCAGAAATTGCAAACTGGGCCAAACAGGAGGTTAAAGGGACTGACTCTCCAAGTCGGGAGAGTGTTAGTAAAGCGTCTGGAATGTTGCACCCGAGTACCAGGGGAGGAAAACTGAGACATATTTGAACACGTCTCCCGATCACATGGTTGATCATACTCTAGGTTCCACATGCATGTTTTAGCTGAAGGAAGAATACCTTAAACCTGGGTAGTTGAAACCCGTGGAATGGGTACCATGCAATATGACTTCAAAGGGTCTTCATTTGCTCACCGAACCTCTCCAATCCTATCACTGCTGCGTTTATGCCCCTGTACACATGCTTGATTCTCTTTCGGAGACATAGCAATCCATAGGTTTTAAGATACTTACTAGTCAGGTTCATTCTTAGGCGTTTAATATGCGGTGTTGAGTCCATTTCGTTGAGCAAGGAGTAGCTCTTGTCTATTCCATATTTGGCTTAAGGAACTTTATCTGTGCTCATTTCAATCTCTGGTTTTATGCAGCACCCCAACTCACCTTTACTCTTAAGCAAGCATAAGTTGGTTTTCTAAATTTGAGACCCTGTTCTGTTCTGTAATTCAGTTCCTGTGTAGCCAAGTTTACATTCCGTGTATTACTGATATCTTATGATGTTTCTTTTTCTGTGTGACTTATTTCAGTTAGAATCATCATACCTGAATCCACTCATTGTGCTGCTAAGGGCCTGATGACACAGATTTCATTGATTGGTGATATTGCTTTGTAAGTAAATACCACAACTTCTTTATCCATTTTTCACTTTCTGCGATGTTGAACTTGTACTGTAAACGAGGTTCTTGTAAACAGAGCCGTTCCAAACTTTGGGGTGGCTGTGTCTTTTTGATTTTAATTTCCCTAAGCTATAGGACCGTAAGTGGAAGTGCCCTAGGTTCTGTTGCTTTGTTTTTTAGATGTTTCAGGAAACACCATACACTTCTCCTGAGTGGTTGTTGACAATTTACATCCCGCCCATCAGCATAACAAGGCTCCCAGTTTTCCATGGCCTGTCCTGCCTTTCTGGATTTTACCCTTTTTTCAGATGGCCCTTTTGACCGGGGGGAAGTGAGACTTCATTGTAGTGCAGATTTCCTTTGCAAGCTTGCTTGGTTGGCCAAAAAGGGCGTATGCGTTTTTTCCTGAATATATTCAGGAAAAAACGCATACGCCCTTTTTGGCCAAGTGCATCATTGTGGACGTTCTGCCTCTTTTCCTATGCTTTCAATGCAATTCCAGTCTACCTCCTGAAATCGGTTTCCTGCAATTCTGCCCCGCTTTCAAGTCCTCTTGGCAGCCTTACTTCAGTCTATTTTTGGACGATAGCTGTCATTTGTAACTCTGCAGGTTTGTGAATTACAGTGCCCCTGAGCTCCTTTCTTCAACTTGCTTTCTTGTGACCTGGCCGCAACACCGCAGGATGGCTTCAGGCCCTAATCTGGTTCCGGCACGGCACGCTGAGCCTCTGGTTATTTCCTCTTCCTGGTGGGAAATGAGAGTTAAATTTGCCCGTCCAGACACCTCCAGCTAGTCTCTCATTGGTTCTCGCTATTCCTGTTCATCTTCCGCAGAAATTGCAAACTGGGCCAAACAGGAGGTTAAAGGCGCTGACTCTCCAAGTGGGGAGAGTGTTAGTAAAGCGTCTGGAATGTTGCACCCGAGTACCAGGGGAGGAAAACTGAGACATATTTGAACACGTCTCCCGATCACATGGTTGATCATACTCTGGGTTCCACATGCATGTTTTAGCTGAAGGAAGAATACCTAAAACCTGGGTAGTTGAAACCCGTGGAATGGGTACCATGCAATATGACTTCAAAGGGTCTTCATTTGCTCACCGAACCTCTCCAATCCTATCACTGCTGCGTTTATGCCCCTGTACACATGCTTGATTCTCTTTCGGAGACATAGCAATCCCTAGATTTTAAGATACTTACTAGTCAGGTACATTCTTAGGCGTTTAATATGCGGTGTTGAGTCCATTTCTTTGAGCAAGGAGTAGCTCTTGTCTATTCCATATTTGGCTTAAGGAACTTTATCTGTGCTCATTTCAATCTCTGGTTTTATGCAGCACCCCAACTCACCTTTACCCTTAAGCAAGCATAAGTTGGTTTTCTAAATTTGAGACCCTGTTCTGTTCTGTCATTCAGTTCCTGTGTAGCCAAGTTTACATTCCGTGTATTAGTGATATCTTATGATGTTTCTTTTTCTGTGTGACTTATTTCAGTTGGAATCATCATACCTGAATCCACTCATTGTGCTACTAAGGGCCTGATGACACAGATTTCATTGCTGAGTGATATTGCTTTGTAAGTAAATACCACAACTTTTTTATCCATTTTTCACTTTCTGCGATGTTGAACTTGTACTGTAAACGAGGTTCTTGTAAACAGAGCCGTTCCAAACTTTGGGGTGGCTGTGTCTTTTTGATTTTAAATTCCCTAAGCTATAGGACCATAAGTGGAAGTGCCCTAGGCTCTGTTGCTTTGTTTTTTAGATGTTTCAGGAAACACCATACACTTCTCCCGAGTGTTTATTGGCAATTTACATCCCGCCCTTCAGCATAACAAGGCTCCCAGTTCTCCATGGCCTGTCCTGCCTTTCTGGATTTTACACTTTTTTCAGATGGCCCTTTTGACTGGGGGGAAGTGAGACTTCATTGTAGTGCAGATTTCCTTTGCAAGCTTGCTTGGTTGGCCAAAAAGGGCGTATGCGTTTTTTCCTGAATATATTCAGGAAAAAACGCATACGCCCTTTTTGGCCAAGTGCATCATTGTGGACGTTCTGCCTCTTTTCCTATGCTTTCAATGCAATTCCAGTCTACCTCCTGAAATCGGTTTCCTGCAATTCTGCCCCGCTTTCAAGTCCTCTTGGCAGCCTTACTTCAGTCTATTTTTGGACGATAGCTGTCATTTATAAGTCTGCAGGTTTGTGAATTACAGTGCCCCTGAGCTCCTTTCTTCAACTCGCTTTCTTGTGACCTGGCCGCAACACCGCAGGATGGCTTCAGGCCCTAATCTGGTTCCGGCCCGGCATGCTGAGCCTTTGGTTAATTCCTCTTCCTGGTGGGAAATGAGAGTTAAATTTGCCCGTCCAGACACCTGCAGCTAGCCTCTCATTGGTTCTCGCTATTCCTGTTCAGCTTCCGCAGAAATTGCAAACTGGGCCAAACAGGAGGTTAAAGGGACTGACTCTCCAAGTCGGGAGAGTGTTAGTAAAGCGTCTGGAATGTTGCACCCGAGTACCAGGGGAGGAAAACTGAGACATATTTGAACACGTCTCCCGATCACATGGTTGATCATACTCTAGGTTCCACATGCATGTTTTAGCTGAAGGAAGAATACCTTAAACCTGGGTAGTTGAAACCCGTGGAATGGGTACCATGCAATATGACTTCAAAGGGTCTTCATTTGCTCACCGAACCTCTCCAATCCTATCACTGCTGCGTTTATGCCCCTGTACACATGCTTGATTCTCTTTCGGAGACATAGCAATCCATAGGTTTTAAGATACTTACTAGTCAGGTTCATTCTTAGGCGTTTAATATGCGGTGTTGAGTCCATTTCGTTGAGCAAGGAGTAGCTCTTGTCTATTCCATATTTGGCTTAAGGAACTTTATCTGTGCTCATTTCAATCTCTGGTTTTATGCAGCACCCCAACTCACCTTTACCCTTAAGCAAGCATAAGTTGGTTTTCTAAATTTGAGACCCTGTTCTGTTCTGTAATTCAGTTCCTGTGTAGCCAAGTTTACATTCCGTGTATTACTGATATCTTATGATGTTTCTTTTTCTGTGTGACTTATTTCAGTTAGAATCATCATACCTGAATCCACTCATTGTGCTGCTAAGGGCCTGATGACACAGATTTCATTGATTGGTGATATTGCTTTGTAAGTAAATACCACAACTTCTTTATCCATTTTTCACTTTCTGCGATGTTGAACTTGTACTGTAAACGAGGTTCTTGTAAACAGAGCCGTTCCAAACTTTGGGGTGGCTGTGTCTTTTTGATTTTAATTTCCCTAAGCTATAGGACCATAAGTGGAAGTGCCCTAGGTTCTGTTGCTTTGTTTTTTAGATGTTTCAGGAAACACCATACACTTCTCCTGAGTGGTTGTTGACAATTTACATCCCGCCCATCAGCATAACAAGGCTCCCAGTTTTCCATGGCCTGTCCTGCCTTTCTGGATTTTACCCTTTTTTCAGATGGCCCTTTTGACCGGGGGGAAGTGAGACTTCATTGTAGTGCAGATTTCCTTTGCAAGCTTGCTTGGTTGGCCAAAAAGGGCGTATGCGTTTTTTCCTGAATATATTCAGGAAAAAACGCATACGCCCTTTTTGGCCAAGTGCATCATTGTGGACGTTCTGCCTCTTTTCCTATGCTTTCAATGCAATTCCAGTCTACCTCCTGAAATCGGTTTCCTGCAATTCTGCCCCGCTTTCAAGTCCTCTTGGCAGCCTTACTTCAGTCTATTTTTGGACGATAGCTGTCATTTGTAACTCTGCAGGTTTGTGAATTACAGTGCCCCTGAGCTCCTTTCTTCAACTTGCTTTCTTGTGACCTGGCCGCAACACCGCAGGATGGCTTCAGGCCCTAATCTGGTTCCGGCACGGCACGCTGAGCCTCTGGTTATTTCCTCTTCCTGGTGGGAAATGAGAGTTAAATTTGCCCGTCCAGACACCTCCAGCTAGTCTCTCATTGGTTCTCGCTATTCCTGTTCATCTTCCGCAGAAATTGCAAACTGGGCCAAACAGGAGGTTAAAGGCGCTGACTCTCCAAGTGGGGAGAGTGTTAGTAAAGCGTCTGGAATGTTGCACCCGAGTACCAGGGGAGGAAAACTGAGACATATTTGAACACGTCTCCCGATCACATGGTTGATCATACTCTGGGTTCCACATGCATGTTTTAGCTGAAGGAAGAATACCTAAAACCTGGGTAGTTGAAACCCGTGGAATGGGTACCATGCAATATGACTTCAAAGGGTCTTCATTTGCTCACCGAACCTCTCCAATCCTATCACTGCTGCGTTTATGCCCCTGTACACATGCTTGATTCTCTTTCGGAGACATAGCAATCCCTAGATTTTAAGATACTTACTAGTCAGGTACATTCTTAGGCGTTTAATATGCGGTGTTGAGTCCATTTCTTTGAGCAAGGAGTAGCTCTTGTCTATTCCATATTTGGCTTAAGGAACTTTATCTGTGCTCATTTCAATCTCTGGTTTTATGCAGCACCCCAACTCACCTTTACCCTTAAGCAAGCATAAGTTGGTTTTCTAAATTTGAGACCCTGTTCTGTTCTGTCATTCAGTTCCTGTGTAGCCAAGTTTACATTCCGTGTATTAGTGATATCTTATGATGTTTCTTTTTCTGTGTGACTTATTTCAGTTGGAATCATCATACCTGAATCCACTCATTGTGCTACTAAGGGCCTGATGACACAGATTTCATTGCTGAGTGATATTGCTTTGTAAGTAAATACCACAACTTTTTTATCCATTTTTCACTTTCTGCGATGTTGAACTTGTACTGTAAACGAGGTTCTTGTAAACAGAGCCGTTCCAAACTTTGGGGTGGCTGTGTCTTTTTGATTTTAAATTCCCTAAGCTATAGGACCATAAGTGGAAGTGCCCTAGGCTCTGTTGCTTTGTTTTTTAGATGTTTCAGGAAACACCATACACTTCTCCCGAGTGGTTGTTGGCAATTTACATCCCGCCCTTCAGCATAACAAGGCTCCCAGTTCTCCATGGCCTGTCCTGCCTTTCTGGATTTTACACTTTTTTCAGATGGCCCTTTTGACCGGGGGGAAGTGAGACTTCATTGTAGTGCAGATTTCCTTTGCAAGCTTGCTTGGTTGGCCAAAAAGGGCGTATGCGTTTTTTCCTGAATATATTCAGGAAAAAACGCATACGCCCTTTTTGGCCAAGTGCATCATTGTGGACGTTCTGCCTCTTTTCCTATGCTTTCAATGCAATTCCAGTCTACCTCCTGAAATCGGTTTCCTGCAATTCTGCCCCGCTTTCAAGTCCTCTTGGCAGCCTTACTTCAGTCTATTTTTGGACGATAGCTGTCATTTATAAGTCTGCAGGTTTGTGAATTACAGTGCCCCTGAGCTCCTTTCTTCAACTCGCTTTCTTGTGACCTGGCCGCAACACCGCAGGATGGCTTCAGGCCCTAATCTGGTTCCGGCCCGGCATGCTGAGCCTTTGGTTAATTCCTCTTCCTGGTGGGAAATGAGAGTTAAATTTGCCCGTCCAGACACCTGCAGCTAGCCTCTCATTGGTTCTCGCTATTCCTGTTCAGCTTCCGCAGAAATTGCAAACTGGGCCAAACAGGAGGTTAAAGGGACTGACTCTCCAAGTCGGGAGAGTGTTAGTAAAGCGTCTGGAATGTTGCACCCGAGTACCAGGGGAGGAAAACTGAGACATATTTGAACACGTCTCCCGATCACATGGTTGATCATACTCTAGGTTCCACATGCATGTTTTAGCTGAAGGAAGAATACCTTAAACCTGGGTAGTTGAAACCCGTGGAATGGGTACCATGCAATATGACTTCAAAGGGTATTCATTTGCTCACCGAACCTCTCCAATCCTATCACTGCTGCGTTTATGCCCCTGTACACATGCTTGATTCTCTTTCGGAGACATAGCAATCCATAGGTTTTAAGATACTTACTAGTCAGGTTCATTCTTAGGCGTTTAATATGCGGTGTTAAGTCCATTTCGTTGAGCAAGGAGTAGCTCTTGTCTATTCCATATTTGGCTTAAGGAACTTTATCTGTGCTCATTTCAATCTCTGGTTTTATGCAGCACCCCAACTCACCTTTACCCTTAAGCAAGCATAAGTTGGTTTTCTAAATTTGAGACCCTGTTCTGTTCTGTAATTCAGTTCCTGTGTAGCCAAGTTTACATTCCGTGTATTACTGATATCTTATGATGTTTCTTTTTCTGTGTGACTTATTTCAGTTAGAATCATCATACCTGAATCCACTCATTGTGCTGCTAAGGGCCTGATGACACAGATTTCATTGATTGGTGATATTGCTTTGTAAGTAAATACCACAACTTCTTTATCCATTTTTCACTTTCTGCGATGTTGAACTTGTACTGTAAACGAGGTTCTTGTAAACAGAGCCGTTCCAAACTTTGGGGTGGCTGTGTCTTTTTGATTTTAATTTCCCTAAGCTATAGGACCATAAGTGGAAGTGCCCTAGGCTCTGTTTCTTTGTTTTTTAGATGTTTCAGGAAACACCATACACTTCTCCCGAGTGGTTGTTGGCAATTTACATCCCGCCCTTCAGCATAACAAGGCTCCCAGTTCTCCATGGCCTGTCCTGCCTTTCTGGATTTTACACTTTTTTCAGATGGCCCTTTTGACCGGGGGGAAGTGAGACTTCATTGTAGTGCAGATTTCCTTTGCAAGCTTGCTTGGTTGGCCAAAAAGGGCGTATGCGTTTTTTCCTGAATATATTCAGGAAAAAACGCATACGCCCTTTTTGGCCAAGTGCATCATTGTGGACGTTCTGCCTCTTTTCCTATGCTTTCAATGCAACTCCAGTCTACCTCCTGAAATCGGTTTCCTGCAATTCTGCCCCGCTTTCAAGTCCTCTTGGCAGCCTTACTTCAGTCTATTTTTGGACGATAGCTGTCATTTATAACTCTGCAGGTTTGTGAATTACAGTGCCCCTGAGCTCCTTTCTTCAACTCGCTTTCTTTTGAGCTGGCCGCAACACCGCAGGATGGCTTCAGGCCCTAATCTGGTTCCGGCACGGCACGCTGAGCCTCTGGTTATTTCCTCTTCCTGGTGGGAAATGAGAGTTAAATTTGCCCGTCCAGACACCTCCAGCTAGTCTCTCATTGGTTCTCGCTATTCCTGTTCATCTTCCGCAGAAATTGCAAACTGGGCCAAACAGGAGGTTAAAGGCGCTGACTCTCCAAGTGGGGAGAGTGTTAGTAAAGTGTCTGGAATGTTGCACCCGAGTACCAGGGGAGGAAAACTGAGACATATTTGAATACGTCTCCCGATCACATGGTTGATCATACTCTGGGTTCCACATGCATGTTTTAGCTGAAGAAGAATACCTAAAACCTGGGTAGTTGAAACCCGTGGAATGGGTACCATGCAATATGACTTCAAAGGGTCTTCATTTGCTCACCGAACCTCTCCAATCCTATCACTGCTGCGTTTATGCCCCTGTACACATGCTTGATTCTCTTTCGGAGACATAGCAATCCCTAGATTTTAAGATACTTACTAGTCAGGTACATTCTTAGGCGTTTAATATGCGGTGTTGAGTCAATTTCTTTGAGCAAGGAGTAGCTCTTGTCTATTCCATATTTGGCTTAAGGAACTTTATCTGTGCTCATTTCAATCTCTGGTTTTATGCAGTACCCCAACTCACCTCTACCCTTAAGCAAGCATAAGTTGGTTTTCTAAATTTGAGACCCTGTTCTGTTCTGTAATTCAGTTCCTGTGTAGCCAAGTTTACATTCCGTGTATTACTGATATCTTATGATGTTTCTTTTTCTGTGTGACTTATTTCAGTTAGAATCATCATACCTGAATCCACTCATTGTGCTGCTAAGGGCCTGATGACACAGATTTCATTGCTGAGTGATATTGCTTTGTAAGTAAATACCACAACTTTTTTATCCATTTTTCACTTTCTGCGATGTTGAACTTGTACTGTAAACGAGGTTCTTGTAAACAGAGCCGTTCCAAACTTTGGGGTGGCTGTGTCTTTTTGATTTTAAATTCCCTAAGCTATAGGACCATAAGTGGAAGTGCCCTAGGCTCTGTTGCTTTGTTTTTTAGATGTTTCAGGAAACACCATACACTTCTCCCGAGTGGTTGTTGGCAATTTACATCCCGCCCTTCAGCATAACAAGGCTCCCAGTTCTCCATGGCCTGTCCTGCCTTTCTGGATTTTACACTTTTTTCAGATGGCCCTTTTGACCGGGGGGAAGTGAGACTTCATTGTAGTGCAGATTTCCTTTGCAAGCTTGCTTGGTTGGCCAAAAAGGGCGTATGCGTTTTTTCCTGAATATATTCAGGAAAAAACGCATACGCCCTTTTTGGCCAAGTGCATCATTGTGGACATTCTGCCTCTTTTCCTATGCTTTCAATGCAATTCCAGTCTACCTCCTGAAATCGGTTTCCTGCAATTCTGCCCCGCTTTCAAGTCCTCTTGGCAGCCTTACTTCAGTCTATTTTTGGACGATAGCTGTCATTTATAACTCTGCAGGTTTGTGAATTACAGTGCCCCTGAGCTCCTTTCTTCAACTCACTTTCTTTTGAGCTGGCCGCAACACCGCAGGATGGCTTCAGGCCCTAATCTGGTTCCGGCACGGCACGCTGAGCCTTTGGTTATTTCCTCTTCCTGGTGGGAAATGAGAGTTAAATTTGCCCGTCCAGACACCTCCAGCTAGCCTCTCATTGGTTCTCGCTATTCCTGTTCATCTTCCGCAGAAATTGCAAACTGGGCCAAACAGGAGGTTAAAGGCGCTGACTCTCCAAGTGGGGAGAGTGTTAGTAAAGCATCTGGAATGTTGCACCCGAGTACCAGGGTAGGAAAACTGAGACATATTTGAACACGTCTCTCGTTCACATGGTTGATCATACTTGGGTTCCACGTGCATGTTTTAGCTGAAGGAAGAATACCTTAAACCTGGAGAGTTGAGACCCGTGGAATGGGTATCATGCAATATGACTTCAAAGGGTCTTCATTTGCTCACCGAACCTCTCCAATCCTATCACTGCTGCGTTTATGCCCCTGTACACACGCTTGATTCTCTTTCGGAGACATAGCAATCCATAGGTTTTAAGATACTTACTAGTCAGGTACATTCTTAGGCGTTTAATATGGGGTGTTGAGTCCATTTCGTTGAGCAAGGAGTAGCTCTTGTCTATTCCATATTTGGCTTAAGGAACTTTATCTGTGCTCATTTCAATCTCTGGTTTTATGCAGCACCCCAACTCACCTTTACCATTAAGCAAGCATAAGTTGGTTTTCTAAATTTGAGACCCTGTTCTGTTCTGTAATTCAGTTCCTGTGTAGCCAAGTTTACATTCCGTGTATTACTGATATCTTATGATGTTTCTTTTTCTGTGTGACTTATTTCAGTTAGAATCATCATACCTGAATCCACTCATTGTGCTGCTAAGGGCCTGATGACATAGATTTCATTGCTGAGTGATATTGCTTTGTAAGTAAATACCACAACTTCTTTATCCATTTTTCACTTTCTGCGATGTTGAACTTGTACTCTAAACGAGGTTCTTGTAATCAGAGGCGTCCCAAACATTGGGGTGGCTGTGTCTTTTTGATTTTAATTTCCCTAAGCTATAGGACCATAAGTGGCAGTGCCCTAGGCTCTGTTGCTTTGTTTTTTAGATGTTTCAGTAAACACCATACACTTCTCCCAAGTGTCTGTTGGCAATTTACATCCCGCCCATCAGCATAACAAGGCTCCCAGTTCTCCATGGCCTGTCCTGCCTTTCTGGATTTTACACTTTTTTCAGATGGCCCTTTTGACCGGGGGGAAGTGAGACTTCATTGTAGAGCAGATTTCCTTTGCAAGCTTGCTTGGTTGGCCAAAAAGGGCGTATGCGTTTTTTCCTGAATATATTCAGGAAAAAACGCATACGCCCTTTTTGGCCAAGTGCATCATTGTGGACGTTCTGCCTCTTTTCCTATGCTTTCAATGCAATTCCAGTCTACCTCCTGAAATCGGTTTCCTGCAATTCTGCCCCGCTTTCAAGTCCTCTTGGCAGCCTTACTTCAGTATATTTTGGACGATAGCTGTCATTTATAACTCTGCAGGTTTGTGAATTACAGTGCCCCTGAGCTCCTTTCTTCAACTCGCTTTCTTGTGAGCTGGCCGCAACACCGCAGGATGGCTTCAGGCCCTAATCTGGTTCCGGCACGGCATGCTGAGCCTTTGGTTAATTCCTCTTCCTGGTGGGAAATGAGAGTTAAATTTGCCCGTCCAGACACCTGCAGCTAGCCTCTCATTGGTTCTCGCTATTCCTGTTCATCTTCCGCAGAAATTGCAAACTGGGCCAAACAGGAGGTTAAAGGGACTGACTCTCCAAGTCGGGAGAGTGTTAGTAAAGCGTCTGGAGTGTTGCACCCGAGTACCAGGGTAGGAAAACTGAGACATATTTGAACACGTCTCCCGTTCACATGGTTGATCATACTCTGGGTTCCACATGCATGTTTTAGCTGAAGGAAGAATACCTTAAACCTGGAGAGTTGAGACCCGTGGAATGGGTACCGTGCAATATGACTTCAAAGGGTCTTCATTTGCTCACCGAACCTCTCCAATCCTATCACTGCTGCATTTATGCCCCTGTACACACGCTTGATTCTCTTTTGGAGACATAGCAATCCATAGGTTTTAAGATACTTACTAGTCAGGTACATTCTTAGGCGTTTAATATGGGGTGTTGAGTCCATTTCGTTGAGCAAGGAGTAGCTCTTGTCTATTCCATATTTGGCTTAAGGAACTTTATCTGTGCTCATTTCAATCTCTGGTTTTATGCAGCACCCCAACTCACCTTTCCCCTTAAGCAAGCATAAGTTGGTTTTCTAAATTTGAGACCCTGTTCTGTTTTGGAATGCAGTTCCTGTGTAGCCAAGTTTACATTCCGTGTATTAGTGATATCTTATGATGTTTCTTTTTCTGTGTGACTTATTTCAGTTAGAATCATCGTACCTGAATCCACTCATTATGCTGCTACGGGCCTGATGACATAGATTTCATTGCTGAGTGATACTGCATTGTACGTAAGTACCACAAGTTCTTTATCCATTTTTCAATTTCTGTGATATTGAACTTGTACGGTAAACGAAGTTCTTGTAAACGGAGGCGTCCCAAACTTTGGGGTGGCTGTGTCTTTTTGATTTTAATTTCTCTAAGCTATAGGACCATAAGTGGAAGTGCCCTAGGCTCTGTTGCTTTGTTTTTTAGATGTTTCAGGAAACACCATACACTTCTCCCCAGTGGTTGTTGGCAATTTACATCCCGCCCATCAGCATAACAAGGCTCCCAGTTCTCCATGGCCTGTCCTGCCTTTCTGGATTTTACACTTTTTTCAGATGGCCCTTTTGACCGGGGGGAAGTGAGACTTCATTGTAGTGCAGATTTCCTTTGCAAGCTTGCTTGATTGGCCAAAAAGGGCGTATGCGTTTTTTCCTGAATATATTCAGGAAAAAACGCATACGCCCTTTTTGGCCAAGTGCATCATTGTGGACGTTCTGCCTCTTTTCCTATGCTTTCAATGCAATTCCAGTCTACCTCCTGAAATCGGTTTCCTGCAATTCTGCCCCGCTTTCAAGTCCTCTTGGCAGCCTTACTTCAGTCTATTTTTGGACGATAGCTGTCATTTATAACTCTGCAGGTTTGTGAATTACAGTGCCCCTGAGCTCCTTTCTTCAACTCGCTTTCTTGTGAGCTGGCCGCAACACCGCAGGATGGCTTCAGGCCCTAATCTGGTTCTGGAACGGCACGCTGAGCCTTTGGTTAATTCCTCTTCCTGGTGGGAAATGAGAGTTAAATTTGCCCATCCAGACACCTCCAGCTAGTCTCTCATTGGTTCTCGCTATTCCTGTTCATCTTCCACAGAAATTGCAAACTGGGCCAAACAGGAGGTTAAAGGGACTGACTCTCCAAGTCGGGAGAGTGTTAGTAAAGCATCTGGAATGTTGCACCCGAGTACCAGGGTACGAAAACTGAGACATATTTGAACACGTCTCCCAATCACATGGTTGATCATACTCTGGGTTCCACATGCATCTTTTAGCTGAAGGAAGAATACCTTAAACCTGGAGAGTTGAGACCCGTGGAATTGGTACCGTGCAATATGACTTCAAAGGGTCTTCATTTGCTCACCGAACCTCTCCAATCCTATCACTGCTGCATTTATGCCCCTGTACACACGCTTGATTCTCTTTTGGAGACATAGCAATCCATAGGTTTTAAGATACTTACTAGTCAGGTACATTCTTAGGCGTTTAATATGGGGTGTTGAGTCCATTTCGTTGAGCAAGGAGTAGCTCTTGTCTATTCCATATTTGGCTTAAGGAACTTTATCTGTGCTCATTTCAATCTCTGGTTTTATGCAGCACCCCAACTCACCTTTCCCCTTAAGCAAGCATAAGTTGGTTTTCTAAATTTGAGACCCTGTTCTGTTTTGGAATGCAGTTCCTGTGTAGCCAAGTTTACATTCCGTGTATTAGTGATATCTTATGATGTTTCTTTTTCTGTGTGACTTATTTCAGTTAGAATCATCGTACCTGAATCCACTCATTATGCTGCTACGGGCCTGATGACATAGATTTCATTGCTGAGTGATACTGCATTGTACGTAAGTACCACAAGTTCTTTATCCATTTTTCACTTTCTGTGATATTGAACTTGTACGGTAAACGAGGTTCTTGTAAACGGAGGTGTCCCAAACTTTGGGGTGGCTGTGTCTTTTTGATTTTAATTTCCCTAAGCTATAGGACCATAAGTGGAAGTGCCCTAGGCTCTGTTGCTTTGTTTTTTAGATGTTTCAGGAAACACCATACACTTCTCCTGAGTGGTTGTTGGCAATTTACATCCCGCCCATCAGCATAACAAGGCTCCCAGTTCTCCATGGCCTGTCCTGCCTTTCTGGATTTTACACTTTTTTCAGATGGCCCTTTTGACCGGGGGGAAGTGAGACTTCATTGTAGTGCAGATTTCCTTTGCAAGCTTGCTTGATTGGCCAAAAAGCGCGTATGCGTTTTTTCCTGAATATATTCAGGAAAAAACGCATACGCCCTTTTTGGCCAAGTGCATCATTGTGGACGTTCTGCCTCTTTTCCTATGCTTTCAATGCAATTCCAGTCTACCTCCTGAAATCGGTTTCCTGCAATTCTGCCCCGCTTTCAAGTCCTCTTGGCAGCCTTACTTCAGTCTATTTTTGGACAATAGCTGTCATTTATAACTCTGCAGGTTTGTGAATTACAGTGCCCCTGAGCTCCTTTCTTCAACTCGCTTTATTGTGAGCTGGCCGCAACACCGCAGGATGGCTTCAGGACCTAATCTGGTTCTGGCACGGCACGCTGAGCCTTTGGTTAATTCCTCTTCCTGGTGGGAAATGAGAGTTAAATTTGCCCATCCAGACACCTCCAGCTAGTCTCTCATTGGTTCTCGCTATTCCTGTTCATCTTCCACAGAAATTGCAAACTGGGCCAAACAGGAGGTTAAAGGGACTGACTCTCCAAGTCGGGAGAGTGTTAGTAAAGCATCTGGAATGTTGCACCCGAGTACCAGGGTACGAAAACTGAGACATATTTGAACACGTCTCCCGATCACATGGTTGATCATACTCTGGGTTCCACATGCATCTTTTAGCTGAAGGAAGAATACCTTAAACCTGGAGAGTTGAGACCCGTGGAATGGGTACCGTGCAATATGACTTCAAAGGGTCTTCATTTGCTCACCGAACCTCTCCAATCCTATCACTGCTGCATTTATGCCCCTGTACACACGCTTGATTCTCTTTTGGAGACATAGCAATCCATAGGTTTTAAGATACTTACTAGTCAGGTACATTCTTAGGCGTTTAATATGGGGTGTTGAGTCCATTTCGTTGAGCAAGGAGTAGCTCTTGTCTATTCCATATTTGGCTTAAGGAACTTTATCTGTGCTCATTTCAATCTCTGGTTTTATGCAGCACCCCAACTCACCTTTCCCCTTAAGCAAGCATAAGTTGGTTTTCTAAATTTGAGACCCTGTTCTGTTTTGGAATGCAGTTCCTGTGTAGCCAAGTTTACATTCCGTGTATTAGTGATATCTTATGATGTTTCTTTTTCTGTGTGACTTATTTCAGTTAGAATCATCGTACCTGAATCCACTCATTATGCTGCTACGGGCCTGATGACATAGATTTCATTGCTGACTGATACTGCATTGTACGTAAGTACCACAAGTTCTTTATCCATTTTTCACTTTCTGTGATATTGAACTTGTACGGTAAACGAGGTTCTTGTAAACGGAGGCGTCCCGAACTTTGGGGTGGCTGTGTCTTTTTGATTTTAATTTCCCTAAGCTATAGGACCATAAGTGGAAGTGCCCTAGGCTCTGTTGCTTTGTTTTTTAGATGTTTCAGGAAACACCATACACTTCTCCTGAGTGTCTGTTGGCAATTTACATCCCGCCCATCAGCATAACAAGGCTCCCAGTTCTCCATGGCCTGTCCTGCCTTTCTGGATTTTACACTTTTTTCAGATGGCCCTTTTGACCGGGGGGAAGTGAGACTTCATTGTAGTGCAGATTTCCTTTGCAAGTTTGCTTGGTTGGCCAAAAAGGGCGTATGCGTTTTTTCCTGAATATATTCAGGAAAAAACGCATACGCCCTTTTTGGCCAAGTGCATCACTGTGGACGTTCTGCCTCTTTTCCTATGCTTTCAATGCAATTCCAGTCTACCTCCTGAAATCGGTTTCCTGTAATTCTGCCCCGCTTTCAAGTCCTCTTGGCAGCCTTACTTCAGTCTATTTTTGGACGATAGCTGTCATTTATAACTCTGCAGGTTTGTGAATTACAGTGCCCCTGAGCTCCTTTCTTCAACTCGCTTTCTTGTGACCTGGCCGCAACACCGCAGGATGTCTTCAGGCCCTAATCTGGTTCTGGCACGGCACGCTGAGCCTTTGGTTAATTCCTCTTCCTGGTGGGAAATGAGAGTTAAATTTGCCCATCCAGACACCTCCAGCTAGTCTCTCATTGGTTCTCGCTATTCCTGTTCATCTTCCACAGAAATTGCAAACTGGGCCAAACAGGAGTTTAAAGGGACTGACTCTCCAAGTCGGGAGAGTGTTATTAAAGCATCTGGAATGTTGCACCCGAGTACCAGGGTACGAAAACTGAGACATATTTGAACACGTCTCCCGATCACATGGTTGATCATACTCTGGGTTCCACATGCATGTTTTAGCTGAAGGAAGAATACCTTAAACCTGGAGAGTTGAGACCCGTGGAATGGGTACCATGCAATATGACTTCAAAGGGTCTTCATTTGCTCACCGAACATCTCCAATCCTATCACTGCTGCTTTTATGCCCCTGTACACATGCTTGATTCTCTTTCGGAGACATAGCAATCCATAGGTTTTAAGATAATTACTAGTCAGGTACATTCTTAGGCGTTTAATATGCGGTGTTGAGTCCATTTCTTTGAGCAAGGAGTAGCTCTTGTCTATTCCATATTTGGCTTAAGGAACTTTATCTGTGCTCATTTCAATCTCTGGTTTTATTCAGCACCCCAACTCACCTTTCCCCTTAAGCAAGCATAAGTTGATTTTCTAAATTTGAGACCCTGTTCTGTTCTGTAATTCAGTTCCTGTGTAGCCAAGTATACATTCCGTGTATTACTGATATCTTATGATGTTTCTTTTTCTGTGTGACTTATTTCAGTTAGAGTCATCATACCTGAATCCACTCATTGTGCTGCTAAGGGCCTGATGACATAGATTTCATTGCTGAGTGATATTGCTTTGTAAGTAAATACCACAACTTCTTTATCCATTTTTCACTTTCTGCGATGTTGAACTTGTACTGTAAACGAGGTTCTTGTAAACAGAGGCGTCCCAAACTTTGGGGTGGCTGTGTCTTTTTTATTTTAATTTCCCTAAGCTATAGGACCATAAGTGGCAGTGCCCTAGGCTCTGTTGCTTTGTTTTTTACATGTTTCAGGAAACACCATACACTTCTCCGGAGTGTCTGTTGGCAATTTACATCCCGCCCATCAGCATAACAAGGCAACCAGTTCTCCATGGCCTGTCCTGCCTTTCTGGATTTTACACTTTTTTCAGATGGCCCTTTTGACCGGGGGGAAGTGAGACTTCATTGTAGTGCAGATTTCCTTTGCAAGCTTGCTTGGTTGGCCAAAAAGGGCGTATGCGTTTTTTCCTGAATATATTCAGGAAAAAACGCATACGCCCTTTTTGGCCAAGTGCATCATTGTGGACGTTCTGCCTCTTTTCCTATGCTTTCAATGCAATTCCAGTCTACCTCCTGAAATCGGTTTCCTGCAATTCTGCCCCGCTTTCAAGTCCTCTTGGCAGCCTTACTTCAGTATATTTTGGACGATAGCTGTCATTTATAACTCTGCAGGTTTGTGAATTACAGTGCCCCTGAGCTCCTTTCTTCAACTCGCTTTCTTGTGAGCTGGCCGCAACACCGCAGGATGGCTTCAGGCCCTAATCTGGTTCCGGCCCGGCATGCTGAGCCTTTGGTTAATTCCTCTTCCTGGTGGGAAATGAGAGTTAAATTTGCCCGTCCAGACACCTGCAGCTAGCCTCTCATTGGTTCTCGCTATTCCTGTTCATCTTCCGCAGAAATTGCAAACTGGGCCAAACAGGAGGTTAAAGGGACTGACTCTCCAAGTCGGGAGAGTGTTAGTAAAGAGTCTGGAGTGTTGCACCCGAGTACCAGGGTAGGAAAACTGAGACATATTTGAACACGTCTCCCGTTCACATGGTTGATCATACTCTGGGTTCCACATGCATGTTTTAGCTGAAGGAAGAATACCTTAAACCTGGAGAGTTGAGACCCGTGGAATGGGTACCGTGCAATATGACTTCAAAGGGTCTTCATTTGCTCACCGAACCTCTCCAATCCTATCACTGCTGCATTTATGCCCCTGTACACACGCTTGATTCTCTTTTGGAGACATAGCAATCCATAGGTTTTAAGATACTTACTAGTCAGGTACATTCTTAGGCGTTTAATATGGGGTTTTGAGTCCATTTCGTTGAGCAAGGAGTAGCTCTTGTCTATTCCATATTTGGCTTAAGGAACTTTATCTGTGCTCATTTCAATCTCTGGTTTTATGCAGCACCCCAACTCACCTTTCCCCTTAAGCAAGCATAAGTTGGTTTTCTAAATTTGAGACCCTGTTCTGTTTTGGAATGCAGTTCCTGTGTAGCCAAGTTTACATTCCGTGTATTACTGATATCTTATGATGTTTCTTTTTCTGTGTGACTTATTTCAGTTAGAATCATCGTACCTGAATCCACTCATTATGCTGCTACGGGCCTGATGACATAGATTTCATTGCTGAGTGATACTGCATTGTACGTAAGTACCACAAGTTCTTTATCCATTTTTCACTTTCTGTGATATTGAACTTGTACGGTAAACGAGGTTCTTGTAAACGGAGGCGTCCCAAACTTTGGGGTGGCTGTGTCTTTTTGATTTTAATTTCCCTAAGCTATAGGACCATAAGTGGAAGTGCCCTAGGCTCTGTTGCTTTGTTTTTTAGATGTTTCAGGAAACACCATACACCTCTCCTGAGTGTCTGTTGGCAATTTACATCCCGCCCATCAGCATAACAAGGCTCCCAGTTCTCCATGGCCTGTCCTGCCTTTCTGGATTTTACACTTTTTTCAGATGGCCCTTTTGACCGGGGGGAAGTGAGACTTCATTGTAGTGCAGATTTCCTTTGCAAGTTTGCTTGGTTGGCCAAAAAGGGCGTATGCGTTTTTTCCTGAATATATTCAGGAAAAAACGCATACGCCCTTTTTGGCCAAGTGCATCATTGTGGACGTTCTGCCTCTTTTCCTATGCTTTCAATGCAATTCCAGTCTACCTCCTGAAATCGGTTTCCTGTAATTCTGCCCCGCTTTCAAGTCCTCTTGGCAGCCTTACTTCAGTATATTTTTGGACGATAGCTGTCATTTATAACTCTGCAGGTTTGTGAATTACAGTGCCCCTGAGCTCCTTTCTTCAACTCGCTTTCTTGTGACCTGGCCGCAACACCGCAGGATGTCTTCAGGCCCTAATCTGGTTCTGGCACGGCACACTGAGCCTTTGGTTAATTCCTCTTCCTGGTGGGAAATGAGAGTTAAATTTGCCCATCCAGACACCTCCAGCTAGTCTCTCATTGGTTCTCGCTATTCCTGTTCATCTTCCACAGAAATTGCAAACTGGGCCAAACAGGAGGTTAAAGGGACTGACTCTCCAAGTCGGGAGAGTGTTAGTTAAGCATCTGGAATGTTGCACCCGAGTACCAGGGGAGGAAAACTGAGACATATTTGAACACGTCTCCCGATCACATGGTTGATCATACTCTGGGTTCCACATGCTTGTTTTAGCTGAAGGAAGAATACCTTAAACCTGGAGAGTTGAGACCCATGGAATGGGTACCATGCAATATGACTTCAAAGGGTCTTCATTTGCTCACCGAACCTCTCCAATCCTATCACTGCTGCGTTTATGCCCCTGTACACACGCTTGATTCTCTTTTGGAGACATAGCAATCCATAGGTTTTAAGATACTTACTAGTCAGGTACATTCTTAGGCGTTTAATATGGGGTGTTGAGTCCATTTCGTTGAGCAAGGAGTAGCTCTTGTCTATTCCATATTTGGCTTAAGGAACTTTATCTGTGCTCATTTCAATCTCTGGTTTTATGCAGCACCCCAACTCACCTTTACCCTTAAGCAAGCATAAGTTGGTTTTCTAAATTTGAGACCCTGTTCTGTTCTGTAATTCAGTTCCTGTGTAGCCAAGTTTACATTCCGTGTATTACTGATATCTTATGATGTTTCTTTTTCTGAGTGACTTATTTCAGTTAGAATCATCATACCTGAATCCACTCATTGTGCTGCTAAGGGCCTGATGACACAGATTTCATTGCTTGGTGATATTGCTTTGTAAGTAAATACCACAACTTCTTTATCCATTTTTCACTTTCTGCGATGTTGAACTTGTACTGTAAACGAGGTTCTTGTAAACAGAGCCGTTCCAAACTTTGGGGTGGCTGTGTCTTTTTGATTTTAATTTCCCTAAGCTATAGGACCATAAGTGGCAGTGCCCTAGGCTCTGTTGCTTTGTTTTTTAGATGTTTCAGGAAACACCATACACTTCTCCTGAGTGTCTGTTGGCAATTTACATCCCGCCCATCAGCATAACAAGGCTCCCAGTTCTCCATGGCCTGTCCTGCCTTTCTGGATTTTACACTTTTTTCAGATGGCCCTTTTGACCGGGGGGAAGTGAGACTTCATTGTAGTGCAGATTTCCTTTGCAAGTTTGCTTGGTTGGCCAAAAAGTGCGTATGCGTTTTTTCCTGAATATATTCAGGAAAAAACGCATACGCCCTTTTTGGCCAAGTGCATCATTGTGGACGTTCTGCCTCTTTTCCTATGCTTTCAATGCAATTCCAGTCTACCTCCTGAAATCAGTTTCCTGTAATTCTGCCCCGCTTTCAAGTCCTCTTGGCAGCCTTACTTCAGTATATTTTTGGACGATAGCTGTCATTTATAACTCTGCAGGTTTGTGAATTACAGTGCCCCTGAGCTCCTTTCTTCAACTCGCTTTCTTGTGACCTGGCCGCAACACCGCAGGATGTCTTCAGGCCCTAATCTGGTTCTGGCACGGCACGCTGAGCCTTTGGTTAATTCCTCTTCCTGGTGGGAAATGAGAGTTAAATTTGCCCATCCAGACACCTCCAGCTAGTCTCTCATTGGTTCTCGCTATTCCTGTTCATCTTCCACAGAAATTGCAAACTGGGCCAAACAGGAGGTTAAAGGGACTGACTCTCCAAGTCGGGAGAGTGTTAGTAAAGCATCTGGAATGTTGCACCCGAGTACCAGGGTACGAAAACTGAGACATATTTGAACACGTCTCCCGATCACATGGTTGATCATACTCTGGGATCCACATGCATGTTTTAGCTGAAGGAAGAATACCTTAAACCTGGAGAGTTGAGACCCGTGGAATGGGTACCATGCAATATGACTTCAAAGGGTCTTCATTTGCTCCCCGAACATCTCCAATCCTATCACTGCTGCGTTTATGCCCCTGTACACATGCTTGATTCTCTTTCGGAGACATAGCAATCCATAGGTTTTAAGATAATTACTAGTCAGGTACATTCTTAGGCGTTTAATATGCGGTGTTGAGTCCATTTCTTTGAGCAAGGAGTAGCTCTTGTCTATTCCATATTTGGCCTAAGGAACTTTATCTGTGCTCATTTCAATCTCTGGTTTTATGCAGCACCCCAACTCACCTTTACCCTTAAGCAAGCATAAGTTGGTTTTCTAAATTTGAGACCCTGTTCTGTTCTGTAATTCAGTTCCTGTGTAGCCAAGTATACATTCCGTGTATTACTGATATCTTATGATGTTTCTTTTTCTGTGTGACTTATTTCAGTTAGAATCATCATACCTGAATCCACTCATTGTGCTGCTAAGGGCCTGATGACATAGATTTCATTGCTGAGTGATATTGCTTTGTAAGTAAATACCACAACTTCTTTATCCATTT
Organism: Stenella coeruleoalba; assembly: GCF_951394435.1. Lineage (NCBI taxonomy): Eukaryota > Metazoa > Chordata > Mammalia > Artiodactyla > Delphinidae > Stenella > Stenella coeruleoalba. The sequence goes on from NW_027646189.1 coordinate 1,967,742, forward strand.
TTCACTTTCTGCGATGTTGAACTTGTACTGTAAACGAGGTTCTTGTAAACAGAGGCGTCCCAAACTTTGGGGTGGCTGTGTCTTTTTGATTTTAATTTCCCTAAGCTATAGGACCATAAGTGGCAGTGCCCTAGGCTCTGTTGCTTTGTTTTTTAGATGTTTCAGGAAACACCATACACTTCTCCCGAGTGTCTGTTGGCAATTTACATCCCGCCCATCAGCATAACAAGGCTCCCAGTTCTCCATGGCCTGTCCTGCCTTTCTGGATTTTACACTTTTTTCAGATGGCCCTTTTGACCGGGGGGAAGTGAGACTTCATTGTAGTGCAGATTTCCTTTGCAAGCTTGCTTGGTTGGCCAAAAAGTGCGTATGCGTTTTTTCCTGATTATATTCAGGAAAAAACGCATACGCCCTTTTTGGCCAAGTGCATCATTGTGGACGTTCTGCCTCTTTTCCTATGCTTTCAATGCAATTCCAGTCTACCTCCTGAAATCGGTTTCCTGCAATTCTGCCCCGCTTTCAAGTCCTCTTGGCAGCCTTACTTCAGTATATTTTGGACGATAGCTGTCATTTATAACTCTGCAGGTTTGTGAATTACAGTGCCCCTGAGCTCCTTTCTTCAACTCGCTTTATTGTGAGCTGGCCGCAACACTGCAGGATGGCTTCAGGCCCTAATCTGGTTCCGGCCCGGCATGCTGAGCCTTTGGTTAATTCCTCTTCCTGGTGGGAAATGAGAGTTAAATTTGCCCGTCCAGACACCTGCAGCTAGCCTCTCATTGGTTCTCGCTATTCCTGTTCATCTTCCGCAGAAATTGCAAACTGGGCCAAACAGGAGGTTAAAGGGACTGACTCTCCAAGTCGGGAGAGTGTTAGTAAAGAGTCTGGAGTGTTGCACCCGAGTACCAGGGTAGGAAAACTGAGACATATTTGAACACGTCTCCCGTTCACATGGTTGATCATACTCTGGGTTCCACATGCATGTTTTAGCTGAAGGAAGAATACCTTAAACCTGGAGAGTTGAGACCCGTGGAATGGGTACCGTGCAATATGACTTCAAAGGGTCTCCATTTGCTCACCGAACCTCTCCAATCCTATCACTGCTGCATTTATGCCCCTGTACACACGCTTGATTCTCTTTTGGAGACATAGCAATCCATAGGTTTTAAGATACTTACTAGTCAGGTACATTCTTAGGCGTTTAATATGGGGTTTTGAGTCCATTTCGTTGAGCAAGGAGTAGCTCTTGTCTATTCCATATTTGGCTTAAGGAACTTTATCTGTGCTCATTTCAATCTCTGGTTTTATGCAGCACCCCAACTCACCTTTCCCCTTAAGCAAGCATAAGTTGGTTTTCTAAATTTGAGACCCTGTTCTGTTTTGGAATGCAGTTCCTGTGTAGCCAAGTTTACATTCCGTGTATTAGTGATATCTTATGATGTTTCTTTTTCTGTGTGACTTATTTCAGTTAGAATCATCGTACCTGAATCCACTCATTGTGCTGCTAAGGGCCTGATGACATAGATTTCATTGCTGAGTGATATTGCTTTGTAAGTAAATACCACAACTTCTTTATCCATTTTTCACTTTCTGCGATGTTGAACTTGTACTGTAAACGAGGTTCTTGTAAACAGAGGCATCCCAAACTTTGGGGTGGCTGTGTCTTTTTGATTTTAATTTCCCTAAGCTATAGGACCATAAGTGGAAGTGCCCTAGGCTCTGTTGCTTTGTTTTTTAGATGTTTCAGGAAACACCATACACTTCTCCCGAGTGTCTGTTGGCAATTTACATCCCGCCCATCAGCATAACAAGGCTCCCAGTTCTCCATGGCCTGTCCTGCCTTTCTGGATTTTACACTTTTTTCAGATTGCCCTTTTGACTGGGGGGAAGTGAGACTTCATTGTAGTGCAGATTTCCTTTGCAAGCTTGCTTGGTTGGCCAAAAAGGGCGTATGCGTTTTTTCCTGAATATATTCAGGAAAAAACGCATACGCCCTTTTTGGCCAAGTGCATCATTGTGGACGTTCTGCCTCTTTTCCTATGCTTTCAATGCAATTCCCGTCTACCTCCTGAAATCGGTTTCCTGCAATTCTGCCCCGCTTTCAAGTCCTCTTGGCAGCCTTACTTCAGTCTATTTTTGGACGATAGCTGTCATTTATAACTCTGCAGGTTTGTGAATTACAGTGCCCCTGAGCTCCTTTCTTCAACTCGCTTTCTTGTGACCTGGCCGCAACACCGCAGGATGGCTTCAGGCCCTAATCTGGTTCCGGCCCGGCATGCTGAGCCTTTGGTTAATTCCTCTTCCTGGTGGGAAATGAGAGTTAAATTTGCCCGTCCAGACACCTGCAGCTAGCCTCTCATTGGTTCTCGCTATTCCTGTTCATCTTCCGCAGAAATTGCAAACTGGGCCAAACAGGAGGTTAAAGGGACTGACTCTCCAAGTCGGGAGAGTGTTAGTAAAGCGTCTGGAATGTTGCACCCGAGTACCAGGGGAGGAAAACTGAGACATATTTGAACACGTCTCCCGATCACATGGTTGATCATACTCTAGGTTCCACATGCATGTTTTAGCTGAAGGAAGAATACCTTAAACCTGGGTAGTTGAAACCCGTGGAATGGGTACCATGCAATATGACTTCAAAGGGTCTTCATTTGCTCACCGAACCTCTCCAATCCTATCACTGCTGCGTTTATGCCCCTGTACACATGCTTGATTCTCTTTCGGAGACATAGCAATCCATAGGTTTTAAGATACTTACTAGTCAGGTACATTCTTAGGCGTTTAATATGGGGTGTTGAGTCCATTTGGTTGAGCAAGGAGTAGCTCTTGTCTATTCCATATTTGGCTTAAGGAACTTTATCTGTGCTCATTTCAATCTCTGGTTTTATGCAGCACCCCAACTCACCTTTACCCTTAAGCAAGCATAAGTTGGTTTTCTAAATTTGAGACCCTGTTCTGTTCTGTAATTCAGTTCCTGTGTAGCCAAGTTTACATTCCATGTATTACTGATATCTTATGATGTTTCTTTTTCTGTGTGACTTATTTCAGTTAGAATCATCATACCTGAATCCACTCATTGTGCTGCTAAGGGCCTGATGACACAGATTTCATTGCTGAGTGATATTGCTTTGTAAGTAAATACCACAACTTCTTTATCCATTTTTCACTTTCTGCGATGTTGAACTTGTACTGTAAACGAGGTTCTTGTAAACAGAGGCGTCCCAAACTTTGGGGTGGCTGTGTCTTTTTGATTTTAATTTCCCTAAGCTATAGGACCATAAGTGGCAGTGCCCTAGGCTCTGTTGCTTTGTTTTTTAGATGTTTCAGGAAACACCATACACTTCTCCGGAGTGTCTGTTGGCAATTTACATCCCGCCCATCAGCATAACAAGGCTCCCAGTTCTCCATGGCCTGTCCTGCCTTTCTGGATTTTACACTTTTTTCAGATGGCCCTTTTGACCGGGGGGAAGTGAGACTTCATTGTAGTGCAGATTTCCTTTGCAAGCTTGCTTGGTTGGCCAAAAAGGGCGTATGCGTTTTTTCCTGAATATATTCAGGAAAAAACACATACGCCCTTTTTGGCCAAGTGCATCATTGTGGATGTTCTGCCTCTTTTCCTATGCTTTCAATGCAATTCCAGTCTACCTCCTGAAATCGGTTTCCTGCAATTCTGCCCCGCTTTCAAGTCCTCTTGGCAGCCTTACTTCAGTCTATTTTTGGACGATAGCTGTCATTTATAACTCTGCAGGTTTGTGAATTACAGTGCCCCTGAGCTCCTTTCTTCAACTCGCTTTCTTTTGAGCTGGCCGCAACACCGCAGGATGGCTTCAGGCCCTAATCTGATTCCGGAACGGCCCGCTGAGCCTTTGGTTATTTCCTCTTCCTGGTGGGAAATGAGAGTTAAATTTGCCCATCCAGACACCTCCAGCTAGCCTCTCATTGGTTCTCGCTATTCCTGTTCATCTTCCGCAGAAATTGCAAACTGGGCCAAACAGGAGGTTAAAGGCGCTGACTCTCCAAGTCGGGAGAGTGTTAGTAAAGCATCTGGAATGTTGCACCCGAGTACCAGGGGAGGAAAACTGAGACATATTTGAACACGTCTCCCGTTCACATGGTTGATCATAATCTGGGTTCCACATGCATGTTTTAGCTGAAGGAAGAATACCTAAAACCTGGGTAGTTGAAACCCGTGGAATGGGTACCATGCAATATGACTTCAAAGGGTCTTCATTTGCTCACCGAACCTCTCCAATCCTATCACTGCTGCGTTTATGCCCCTGTACACATGCTTGATTCTCTTTCGGAGACATAGCAATCTATAGGTTTTAAGATACTTACTAGTCAGGTACATTCTTAGGCGTTTAATATGCGGTGTTGAGTCCATTTCATTGAGCAAGGAGTAGCTCTTGTCTATTCCATATTTGGCTTAAGGAACTTTATCTGTGCTCATTTCAATCTCTGGTTTTATGCAGCACCCCAACTCACCTTTCCCCTTAAGCAAGCATAAGTTGGTTTTCTAAATTTGAGACCCTGTTCTGTTCTGTAATTCAGTTCCTGTGTAGCCAAGTTTCCATTCCGTGTATTACTGATATCTTATGATGTTTCTTTTTCTGTGTGACTTATTTCAGTTAGAATCATCGTACCTGAATCCACTCATGATGCTGCTACGGGCCTGATGACATAGATTTCATTGCTGAGTGATACTGCATTGTACGTAAGTACCACAAGATCTTTATCCATTTTTCACTTTCTGTGATATTGAACTTGTACGGTAAACGAGGTTCTTGTAAACAGAGGCGTCCCAAACTTTGGGGTGGCTGTGTCTTTTTTATTTTAATTTCCCTAAGCTATAGGACCATAAGTGGAAGTGCCCTAGGCTCTGTTGCTTTGTTTTTTAGATGTTTCAGGAAACACCATACACTTCTCCGGAGTGTCTGTTGGCAATTTACATCCCGCCCATCAGCATAACAAGGCTCCCAGTTCTCCATGGCCTGTCCTGCCTTTCTGGATTTTACACTTTTTTCAGATGGCCCTTTTGACCGGGGGGAAGTGAGACTTCATTGTCGTGCAGATTTCCTTTGCAAGCTTGCTTGGTTGGCCAAAAAGGGAGTATGCGTTTTTTCCTGAATATATTCAGGAAAAAACGCATACGCCCTTTTTGGCCAAGTGCATCATTGTGGACGTTCTGCCTCTTTTCCTATGCTTTCAATGCAATTCCAGTCTACCTCCTGAAATCGGTTTCCTGCAATTCTGCCCCGCTTTCAAGTCCTCTTGGCAGCCTTACTTCAGTCTATTTTTGGACGATAGCTGTCATTTATAACTCTGCAGGTTTGTGAATTACAGTGCCCCTGAGCTCCTTTCTTCAACTCGCTTTCTTGTGACCTGGCCGCAACACCGCAGGATGGCTTCAGGCCCTAATCTGGTTCCGTCACGGCACGCTGAGCCTTTGGTTAATTCCTCTTCCTGGTGGGAAATGAGAGTTAAATTTGCCCGTCCAGACACCTCCAACTAGTCTCTCATTGGTTCTCGCTATTCCTGTTCATCTTCCGCAGAAATTGCAAACTGGGCCAAACAGGAGGTTAAAGGGACTGACTCTCCAAGACGGGAGAGTGTTAGTAAAGCGTCTGGAATGTTGCACACGAGTACCAGGGTACGAAATCTGAGACATATTTGAACACGTCTTCCGATCACATGGTTGATCATACTCTAGGTTCCACATGCATGTTTTAGCTGAAGGAAGAATACCTTAAACCTGGGTAGTTGAAACCCGTGGAATGGGTACCATGCAATATGACTTCAAAGGGTCTTCATTTGCTCACCGAACATCTCCAATCCTATCACTGCTGCGTTTATGCCCCTGTACACATGCTTGATTCTCTTTCGGAGACATAGCAATCCATAGGTTTTAAGATACTTACTAGTCAGGTACATTCTTAGGCGTTTAATATGTGGTGTTGAGTCCATTTCGTTGAGCAAGGAGTAGCTCTTGTCTATTCCATATTTGGCTTAAGGAACTTTATCTGTGCTCATTTCAATCTCTGGTTTTATGCAGCACCCCAACTCCCCTTTCCCCTTAATTAAGCTGAAGTTGGTTTTCTAAATTTGAGACCCTGTTCTGTTCTGTAATTCAGTTCCTGTGTAGCCAAGTTTACATTCCGTGTATTACTGATATCTTATGATGTTTCTTTTTCTGTGTGACTTATTTCAGTTAGAATCATCATACCTGAATCCACTCATTGTGCTGCTAAGGGCCTGATGACACAGATTTCATTGCTGAGTGATATTGCTTTGTAAGTAAATACCACAACTTCTTTATCCATTTTTCACTTTCTGCGATGTTGAACTTGTACTGTAAACGAGGTTCTTGTAAACAGAGCCGTTCCAAACTTTGGGGTGGCTGTGTCTTTTTGATTTTAATTTCCCTAAGCTATAGGACCATAAGTGGCAGTGCCCTAGGCTCTGTTGCTTTGTTTTTTAGATGTTTCAGGAAACACCATACACTTCTCCCGAGTGTCTGTTGGCAATTTACATCCCGCCCATCAGCATAACAAGGCTCCCAGTTCTCCATGGCCTGTCCTGCCTTTCTGGATTTTACACTTTTTTCAGATGGCCCTTTTGACCGGGGGGAAGTGAGACTTCATTGTAGTGCAGATTTCCTTTGCAAGCTTGCTTGGTTGGCCAAAAAGGGCGTATGCGTTTTTTCCTGAATATATTCAGGAAAAAACGCATACGCCCTTTTTGGCCAAGTGCATCATTGTGGACGTTCTGCCTCTTTTCCTATGCTTTCAATGCAATTCCAGTCTACCTCCTGAAATCGGTTTCCTGCAATTCTGCCCCACTTTCAAGTCCTCTTGGCAGCCTTACTTCAGTATATTTTTGGACGATAGCTGTCATTTATAACTCTGCAGGTTTGTGAATTACAGTGCCCCTGAGCTCCTTTCTTCAACTCGCTTTCTTGTGACCTGGCCGCAACACCGCAGGATGGCTTCAGGCCCTAATCTGGTTCTGGCACGGCACGTTGAGCCTTTGGTTAATTCCTCTTCCTGGTGGGAAATGAGAGTTAAATTTGCCCGTCCAGACACCTCCAGCTAGTCTCTCATTGGTTCTCGCTATTCCTGTTCATCTTCCGCAGAAATTGCAAACTGGGCCAAACAGGAGGTTAAAGGGACTGACTCTCCAAGTCGGGAGAGTGTTAGTAAAGCATCTGGAATGTTGCACCCGAGTACCAGGGTACGAAAACTGAGACATATTTGAACACGTCTCCTGATCACATGGTTGATCATACTCTAGGTTCCACATGCATGTTTTAGCTGAAGGAAGAATACCTTAAACCTGGGTAGTTGAAACCCGTGGAATGGGTACCATGCAATATGACTTCAAAGGGTCTTCATTTGCTCACCGAACCTCTCCAATCCTATCACTGCTCCCTTTATGCCCCTGTTCACATGCTTGATTCTCTTTCGGAGACATAGCAATCCATAGGTTTTAAGATACTTACTAGTCAGGTACATTCTTAGGCGTTTAATATGCGGTGTTGAGTCCATTTCGTTGAGCAAGGAGTAGCTCTTGTCTATTCCATATTTGGCTTAAGGAACTTTATCTGTGCTCATTTCAATCTCTGGTTTTATGCAGCACCCCAACTCACCTTTCCCCTTAAGCAAGCATAAGTTGGTTTTCTAAATTTGAGACCCTGTTCTGTTCTGTAATTCAGTTCCTGTGTAGCCAAGTTTAAATTCCGTGTATTAGTGATATCTTATGATGTTTCTTTTTCTGTGTGACTTATTTCAGTTAGAATCATCATACCTGAATCCACTCATTGTGCTGCTAAGGACCTGATGACATAGATTTCATTGCTGAGTGATATTGCTTTGTAAGTGAATACCACAACTTCTTTATCCATTTTTCACTTTCTGCGATGTTGAACTTGTACTGTAAACGAGGTTCTTGTAAACAGAGCCATTCCAAACTTTGGGGTGGCTGTGTCTTTTTTATTTTAATTTCCCTAAGCTATAGGACCATAAGTGGAAGTGCCCTAGGCTCTGTTGCTTTGTTTTTTAGATGTTTCAGGAAACACCATACACTTCTCCCAAGTGTCTGTTGGCAATTTACATCCCGCCCATCAGCATAACAAGGCTCCCAGTTCTCCATGGCCTGTCCTGCCTTTCTGGATTTTACACTTTTTTCAGATGGCCCTTTTGACCGGGGGGAAGTGAGACTTCATTGTAGTGCAGATTTCCTTTGCAAGCTTGCTTGGTTGGCCAAAAAGGGCGTATGCGTTTTTTCCTGAATATATTCAGGAAAAAACGCATACGCCCTTTTTGGCCAAGTGCATCATTGTGGACGTTCTGCCTCTTTTCCTATGCTTTCAATGCAATTCCAGTCTACCTCCTGAAATCGGTTTCCTGCAATTCTGCCCCGCTTTCAAGTCCTCTTGGCAGCCTTACTTCAGTATATTTTTGGACAATAGCTGTCATTTATAACTCTGCAGGTTTGTGAATTAAAGTGTCCCTGAGCTCCTTTCTTTAACTCGCTTTCTTGTGAGGTGGCCGCAACACCGCAGGATGGCTTCAGGCCCTAATCTGGTTCCGGCCCGGCATGCTGAGCCTTTGGTTAATTCCTCTTCCTGGTGGGAAATGAGAGTTAAATTTGCCCGTTCAGACACCTCCAGCTAGCCTCCCATTGATTCTCGCTATTCCTGTTCATCTTCCGCAGAAATTGCAAACTGGGCCAAACAGGAGGTTAAAGGCACTGACTCTCCAAGTCAGGAGTGTTAGTAAAGCGTCTGGAATGTTGCACCCGAGTACCAGGGGAGGAAAACTGAGACATATTTGAAAACGTCTCCCGTTCACACGGTTGATCATACTCTGGGTTCCACATGCATGTTTTAGCTGAAAGAAGAATACCTTAAACCTGGAAAGTTGAGACCCGTGGAATGGGTACCATGCAATATGACTTCAAAGGGTCTTCATTTGTTCACCGAACCTCTCCAATCCTATCACTGCTGCGTTTATGCCCCTGTACACACGCTTGATTCTCTTTTGGAGACATAGCAATCCATAGGTTTTAAGATACTTACTAGTCAGGTACATTCTTAGGCGTTTAATATAGGGTGTTGAGTCCATTTCGTTGAGCAAGGAGTAGCTCTTGTCTATTCCATATTTGGCTTAAGGAACTTTATCTGTGCTCATTTCAATCTCTGGTTTTATGCAACACCCCAACTCACCTTCCCCCTTAAGCAAGCATAAGTTGGTTTTCTAAACTTGAGACACTGTTCTGTTTTGTAATTCAGTTCATGTGTAGCCAAGTCGACATTCTGTGTATTAATGATACCTTATGATGTTTCTTTTCTGTGTGACTTATTTCAGTTCGAATCATCATACCTGAATCCACTCATTATGCTGCTACGGGCCTGATGACATAGATTTCATTGCTGAGTGATATTGCATTGTACGTAAGTACCACAAGTTCTTTATCCATTTTTCACTTTCTGCGATATTGAACTTGTACCGTAAACGAGGTTCTTGTAAACAGAGCCGTCCCAAACTTTGGGGTGGCTGTGTCTTTTTGATTTTAATTTCCCTAAGCTATAGGACCATAAGTGGAAGTGCCCTAGGCTCTGTTGCTTTGTTTTTTAGATGTTTCAGGAAACACCATACACTTCTCCAGAGTGGCTGTTGGCAATTTACATCCCGCCCATCAGCATAACAAGGCTCCCAGTTCTCCATGGCCTGTCGTGCCTTTATGGATTTTACACTTTTTTCAGATGGCCCTTTTGACCGGGGGGGAAGTGAGACTTCATTGTAGTGCAGATTTCCTTTGCAAGCTTGCTTGGTTGGCCAAAAAGTGCGTATGCGTTTTTTCCTGAATATATTCAGGAAAAAACGCATACGCCCTTTTTGGCCAAGTGCATCATTGTCGAGTTTCTGACTCTCTTCATATGCTTTCAATGCAATTCCTGTCTACCTCCTGAAATCGGTTTCCTGCAATTCTGCCTTGCTTTCAATGCCTCTTCATAGCCTTACCTCAATATATTTTTTAAAAATAGTTGGCCTTTATAACTCTGCAGGTTTTTGAATTGCAGTGGCCCTTAGCTCCATTTTTTAGCTCTTATTTTTGTGGTATTGCCCCATAACCACAGGATTCCTTGAAGCCCTATTTTTCTTCTGGGGCACCTTGCTGTGCCTTTGGTTAATTCTTCTTACTGATGTGATATTAGAGTGACATGTGCCCATTGAAACCGCTACAGCTAGTTTCTCACTGGTTCCCCCTATTCCCATTCATCCTCTGCACTAACTGCAGACTGTGCGATACCAGAACTTAAAGGCATTGACTCCATGTGGGGATGTTGTTAGTAAAGCGGCTGGAATGTCGATCCGGAGCCCCAGGAGAGGAAAAATGAGGTGCGTTTTAGAAACCTTTCCCGATCATATGGTATACCAGTCGCTGGGTTTCCCAAGCATGGTTTAGCTGTAGGAAGATTCCCTTCAACCTGGAGTGTTGGGACCCTTGGACTGAGTAGCATGAAGTATTGCATTAAACTTTCGGCAGTTGCTCACCAAAGCTCACCAATCCTGTCAGCCCCAAGTGTCCAGATTTATGTCTTATCCAGCTGTGGGTTTATATGTGGTCAATCCAGGTTGCATCACAGCCCCTGAGCGAATTTTGTAAGAATTTTTCTCTCTTTCATTGTTTCAGCGTTTTGTTTTTAAAATTTATTTCTATAATGGGGTTTAGCTCCTTTTCACTGCTGTGTTTGTGCCGCTCTGCACACACTTGATTCCCTTATGGAGATATATCAATACATGGGTTTTAAGATTCTTATTCCTCAGATATATTTCTCTGCGGTGTATAGGGTGTGTTGAGGCCTGTTCATTGAGCAAGGTGTAGATCTTGTCTAATACCTATTTGGTTTATTGAACGGTATCTGTGCTAATTTCAAACTCTGGTTTTATGCATCACCCCACCTCTCCTTTCCCCTTAAGCTGACATAAGTGTGTTTTCTAAATGTGAGACACTGTTCTGTTCTGTAATTCATTTCTTGTGCAGCCATATTTACCCTCCCTCTATAAGTGATATCTTATGATATGTTTCTTTTTCTGTTTGACTTATTTCAAGTAGTATTATCAGACCTAAATCCACTCTTTATCCTTCTACTAGCCTTATTACATTGATTTCATGGTGAAGAGATATTCCATTGTACATAAGTACCACATCTTCTTTATCCATTGTTCTCTTTCCTGGGATATTTAAGGTGTACTGAAGTTGAGGTTCTTGTAAACAGAGTAGCCCTAAACTGTGGTGTGCTTGTGTCTTGTTGATTTTTAGACTTCCCTAGATATACTCCCATGATTGGAAGTGTCCTATGCTCTGTAGCTCTGTTTTTTAGATGATTTAGGAACCACCATACACTTCTCCAGAGTGGCTCTCGGCAGTTCACACACTGCCCATCAGCGTATAAAGGCTCCCTGTTCTCCATGGCCTGTCCTGCATTTCTGGTTTTTACAATTTTTTAGGATGGCCCTTTTGACCGGTGGGAAGTGAGACTTCTTTGTTGTGCACATTTGCATTGCTTGCTTGCTTCGTTGCCCATAAAGTGCGTATGCGTTTTTTCCTGGATATAATCAGGAAAAAACGCATACGCCCTTTTGGGCCAACTGCATCATTGTCGAAATTCTGCCGCTTTTCATGTGCGTTAAAGACGAGTCCAATCTATCTCTTGAAATCTGTTTCTTGCAATTCTGTCTTGCATTCAGATCCTCTTCTTTGCCTTACCTCAACATATTTTTGGACGTTAGTTTTCATTTATAACTCTGCAGGTTTGTGAATTGCAGTGACCCTGAGCTCCATTGTTTAAGTTGCTCTTTTGTGAGCTGGCCTCAAACCCGCAGGATTGCTTCAGGCCCTATTTTGGCTCCGGCGAGGCAGGCTGAGCCTTTCTTTAATTCTTATTCTTAATGGGAAATTAGAGTGATATGTGCCCGTCCAAACCCCTACAACTCTTCTCTCATTGGTTCCCCCTCTTCCCGTTCATCCTCCTCACAATTTGCAAAATGTGTGAAACAGAAGTTTAAATGTGCTGATTCTCCAAGTGGGGAGATTCTAAGTAGCGTGGCTGGAATGGTGAACAGGAGCACCAGGAGAGGATAAATGAGGTGCATTTTAGACACATCTCCCGATCACATGGTGTACAGTCCTCTGGGTTTTCCATGCATGTTTTAGCTGTAGGAAGATCCCTTGAACCTGCAGATTTGGGACCCATTGAATGGGTACCAGGTAGTATTACTTTAAAGGGTGTGTATTTCCTCACCCAACCTCACATTTCTCTTAGCGCAAACAGTTTCCAGCCTTATGTTTCATCCTGCTGTGGGTCTAGATGTGTTCAATCCATGTTGCATCACCGTCCCTGAGGAAAAGTTGTAAGAGGTTTTCTCTGTCTCTCTGTCGTTTATTTTTTTCAATTTATTACTATATTGGTTACAGCTGATTTTCAAAGCTCTGTTTCTTGCTGCTGTACATCCACTTGATTCACGTACAGAGAGACATCAATAAATTCTTTTTCAGATTCTTACCAGTTGTATATATTCTTTTCCGGTGACTTGAGTGTGCTGAGTGCAGTTCTTTTAGCTACCGTGTAGGCCTTGTTGATTATCAGTTTGGTATTTGGAATGGTATCTTTGCTAATTTCAACCTCCTGGATGATGCCTCACCCCTCCCCACCTTTCCCGTTTAGCAGCCTTATGCGTGTTTTCTACATATTTGACTATGTTTTTGTTTTGTAATTTATTTCATGTGTAGCCATTTTGGATTCCACCTTTAAGTGATATCTTATGATATGTGTCTTTTTCTTTTTGAATTCTGTCACTTAGAATGATCATACGTAACTCCTCCGGAGTTGTTACAACTGGCCATATTTCATTGATTTCCAGGCTGAATAATATTCCACTCTACCTAAGTACCACATCTCTATCCATTTTTTCCCTCCAGAGACATTTAAGTTATATCCTAGTCGAGGATCTTTTAAACAGAGAGGGGGTAAACATTGGGGTGCCTGTGTCCTCTCGATTTTTGTTTTTCCCAAGATATACGCCCATGAGTGCAAGTGCCCTATGCTCTGTAGCTCATTTTTTAGATGCTTTAGTAAACACAATACACTTCTCCAGAATGGCCGTTGGCAATATACATTTCCACTATAAGTCTCACAGGGCTCCCTCTTCTCGTTGCCCTGTCCTGAATTTCTGTTGTTTACGCTTTATGAGGATGGCTCTTCTGACTGATGCGAAGTGATATCTTTTGTAGTATTGACTTCCAGTGCCCACCTGTTTGGTTGGCTAAAAAAGTGTATGCCCTTTTCTTGAATATATACAGAAAAGAACGCATACACCCTTTTTGGCCAACTGCAATGTTGGCAATGTTCAGCTCCTTTTCTTGTGCTTAATGGCGAGTCCTTTCTACCTCCTCAAATCCCTTTCCTGCCATTCTCCCTTGCTTACAAGTCCTTTTCTCTGACTTTCCTCAAGACATTTTTCAGTGATGGATATTTTCAACTCTGCAGTTTTGTGAATTTTACTGCCCCTGAGTTCCATTGTTCAACTCGTGTTTATGGGAACTGGCCACAAAGCAGCGGGATTTCCTCAAGCCCTATACTGTTTCCATGGGCAACCCTAGCCTTTGGTCAATTCGTCTTCCTGATTGGAAATTAGAGTGACATGTGCCTGTCTGAACACCTAGGACTTGTCTCTCATTGTTCCTCATCCTTCCGCTTCATCCTCTGGACAAATTCCAAACTGTACGCAACAGGATGTTGACAGTGCTGACATCTCCAAGTGGGGAGACTGTTAGTAAAGACGCTGGAGGTGTGAACCCGAGCACCAGGAGATGAGGAGATAAGATGCCTTTTCCAAACTCTTCCCGATCAGATGGTATACCATCCTCTGGGTGTGACAGACATGTTTTAGCAGTAGGAAGAGTCCCATTCATGTAAGGAGAACACCAGGGCTTTTTCAAAATCAGTGTCTCCCCGAAACCCAAACTGGGGAAGTTTTTAAGCTACGGCTACACATATGTTCATTAAGGGCCTTGGGAAGTAGGCAGAGTCCAAACTTTAGATGATTGAAGTCTTCAGGGTCAGAAGCACTCACCACCAGCTTCCCTTAGGCTACACTTTAACTGTCATTGATAGATGATGTCAATAAAAATATCTATTCTTTTTCAGATTATTTCCCCTTATAGGTTATTGCAAAATGTTGAGTGTAGTTCCCTGTGCTATACAGTAGTTCCTTGTTGATGATCTATTTTATACATAGCAGTGTGTATGTGTTCATTCCAAACTGTTAATTTATCCCTCCTCCCACCTTTCCCCTTTGGTAATAATAAATTATAAGATTTTATACTTCTCAGAAATGGGGGAGCTGAAAGAGAGGTATCATTTTCAATGGAAAAGCATTTAAAACAAGATTGAAGGTTTAACCAAGATTATTAGCTGTACATCCTTGGAAAGAAATCACTTCGTTTCTCTAATATTGACCTGACAAATAAGACAAACCTTTTCACTGAACTTGCTTATAAAAAGTGATGGAAATATCAAATGGAAGTGTTAAAAACATCTTATTTTACCCGAGCCTTATACACTGTTCTATGTTAACTACAGTTTGGCTCACACATCTGTTCATTGAGGTTACAATAGTCTCAATTTCTGTTACTGATCCTCCAGAGTGGACCCCAACAAGTGTCCCCCTGCCCAGTGTCATTGGGGCCAACAGATCGAGACTGAGTTTGGTTCACAAGCAAAGGAAACTTTATATTTTGATCAGAGAATGGAGAGGTGAGAGCATGCACTACCCCGTGGGCTGTGGGCTGGGCTGCTGTGTAGAGATCCTGTCAGAGTCAGTGGGAGGGAGGGAGGCGGCGGAGCTCTCGAGGGCCGGGTTGGCTGTAGCTCAGGCTCTATATCGTGGAGTCTGCACTGGGCCCCAGGAGCTGAGGTGTCGACCCAGCCATTCTGCACTAGGAAATCTGGTCTGAAGTGCCGGGTGTGGAACCTCTGCATGCGGGACCCTAGGAGCACGTGAAATTAGACAAAGCACAAAGGATAAAAAAGGTTAGACTTGACTTTATTGCCCAGATTCTATTTTTATCTCCCAGGGATTTTTAATGGGCTTTGCTGGGGACAAACCCCTCCTCTGCCTTTTGTCCCGTTCCTCATTCTTGGAGTGCTGAGGGTGCAGACCCTTCTTCTGTAACTGCTGAGTGCTGAGTTGGGAGCCCTCATACCCTGGGGCGAGGGTCAGAGCTTCTCCCCAGCAGCCTCCCGGTGACGTTGATTGTCCCCAGGACCCCTGCCTCCCTGCTCGTCCACCTGAGCACCAGCATTGGAAGTGTTATAGATTCTAATGACCTTTAAGGGTCCAGGAAAGAGATGTGCAGAGACGCTGTGGGGGCCGGTTTCACCCCGCCCCACATTTGTTCGGCCACCTTAGGCTGACCGTCTCTGCCAGCCTAGATGCTCTGACCAGTAGTCTGCGCTTTCTTCAATTAGGCCCCTGAATTAACGTACAAACAGCACCAGGTGTCAGAGCCCTGCCCGCTCAACTCCCAGACAGTCCAGGGTCAGTGGTGACCAAGGACCATGATGGCTACTGAGTCAACAGCCTTTTGAAGTAAACAGGAGTCCAGCCGGTCTTATTGGCCACCATCATCACAGTGTCTGTAGGCTTTTCTATGGTGACAGTGTGGTATACTGTTCCCCCGCCAAGATTATTAGCTCCCCTCTGGGTGCAGTAAGTCCTGCAAGCAGTAGTCTACTCTTTTGGGACACACTCTTGTTGTTTTATGAGAGAAACTCCAGGTCAAGTGATGTTCACACGAGTCGTCATGGTGCCCTGTTGCCCCCGGTTATCTCTCTGGATGTTGGAGTTGGAGGGCCTCCTCACTCGAGGTCGGTGTGCCCACGGAGCGAACCCTGCAACTTCAGGGCATGGTTGGTGGTTAGGATCACCACGTGGGGTCCTTTTCCCTTAGGAGGGAGGTGGCCTTTTGGGCTGCTGATTTCCAGGTTTTTAGATACCGCCAGTATCTTGGCCAGATGTGGCAGTGGGCCAAGCCCCTTAGTGACCGTAGTTTATCCTACCTGGATGGCATTCTTGCATTGTTCCATTTCAAGTGGTCCCAGTTTTTGCACTAATTCTCCAATGGCGATTCACCTTTCACCGGGATTGTAAAGATCAAAGGGTTTAGCTAAATTAGGGAGTTCCAGGGCAAGGGTCTGAATTGACTGCTCTTTCCATTCTTGAAAGGCCACTTCTGGATTCTATTCAAAAGGATCATCATCTTTTCCTTTCAGTGTTTCATATAGAGGCCCAGCTAGTAGACTGTAGTTAGGGATCCAGAAGCAGCAAACCCTGGCCTCCCCAGGAACCCCTAAGCTGTCTTCTAGTTTTAGAAAGGGGTAAGGCTGAAAATGGTTTCTTCCCTTTCCTGGGATGGGCTTCTCTGACCTTCTGTGAGAATGAAGCCCAGGCAGGTCACCGCAGTCTGTGATATTTGAGCTTTTTCTTGGACAACTTCTATCCTTTATTGGCTTGGTAGTTCAGAGGCCTCCTTAGTAGGGCTGGTGATCAGAATGTCGTCTGCATATTGAAGGAGGGTTTCCTTTTCCAGAGGTAGAACTTTTAGGTCTTTAGCTAAGCTTTCCCCAAAGATGGTGTGGGAATTTTTGCACCCTTGGGGCCAGACGGCCCGGAAGTATTGTTTTAGTTGTATGTAGAGTCCTGCCACTCACAAGCCAAAATTTCTTGTGACTCTGGGACTAATGGAATACAAAAGAAGGCATCATTGAAGACTAATACAGAATACCATGTCCTGGTGGTTGGTAGAATGACCAGCAGGGTGTAGGAATTAGGAGCAACTGGAGGTATATCCTCGGTGGCTTCACTGACTGTCCTGACATCCTTTACCAGGTCCCCAGCAGCCCATGGGGCTCTCGTGGTCAGACCAATCCCAGAATATGGAGCTCACCTGGGCAGGTACCCCACCCCCACCCCAGCCCACGGGGCTCTCGTGGTCAGGCCCCTCCCAGGATACAGAGCTACCCTTGCAGGTACCGTGGCAGGGCTGGGCACACAGGAACCGTGCACATAGCCCTCATTGCAGAGCACCCCCAGCTCACCTGTCGCTCAGAGCTGACACAGAGCACCTCAGAGCAGGACTTGAACTAACAAACAGCAGCTGCGACAGGTCTGTGACCCTGGGCATCACTCCGTGAGGCCTCCCTCCACCTGGTCTTCCAGAGACTTCCACTGCACCCGGGGCACCAGGCCTCTGTCTCCAACCACCACCCACCCCTCCTCTGCCTGACTCCTGGGTTCCTCTCATTAGGAGAGGGTTTTCTTGAAGTTGTCTCCCACTCATGGGCCAGATAAAATGATTAGAAAACAAGCCAAAGCTGCAGCCCCTTGTCTATCCTGACTCTCAGGAGCCCACACCTGTTCCTTGGACCTGGCCGGTTCAGCAAGTTCCATTTTCTGCAACTGTGAGCCCCTGAGGGGTGATGATTGGCTGACCTGGGCAGCCTTACCGTGCCGGCCAGCCCTCCCCAGGTGTGCCTGGGTTGAGATCAATATAAATACCACTCCAGGCAGCAAGAGCCCCTGCAGCCATGCCTGACGCCATTTTCTCTGCCCTGTCAGCAGTCTCGGGGCTGGGCTGGTGGGAGGGAGTGAGAGGCCACGGCTTTGTGGGTGGCCCAGTGTGAGTGGGGCTCTGCTGGACTTTCTGCAGCAGTTGCCAGGCTGCCACCTGCTAAAGAAGAGGATGTGTCACCCATACCTGCTGCTGGAATTTCTCCCTGGGCAGAGGTGAGGAAGGAAAAAAGCAGTGGGGGCAGGGACAGGACGGGTATCTCAGGCAGGGAAATGGAAATCTTCCAGAAGAGCACCCAGGGCCAGGACCATCCTGGCTGGCCTGCAGGCACCAAGTCGGCCGGCATGCTGTCACTCGTGTGGCTCTATGGCCCTTCCTCTAGGCTTTCAAGTCCTTGTATATATTCAGGTGTTTTACCTGGGACGGGTGGGAATAGTTCAGCAGCAACTGGCCTGGGGCTCAGCTCACGTTTACTCACAGATGCCTCGGCACGGTGCCCCAGCTTTGCAATGAGGACGCTTGTTGCGTGGGGGCTGCTGGCTGAATGGGAGACGATTCCCCACCACTGACCAACTTCAGAATTGTTTACAACTGGAGCAAGTGCCCTGATACGGTTTTCCTCTGTGGAACTGGTGGGTTCTGTGTTTTTTTTCTCTTTTTCGTTTTTGGTTCAAGGTAGATTTTATTCCTCTTTTTTGTATTTACAGATATAAGCATGGAAATAATTTATTCATATAAATACATGTATGTGCAGGGAATAATTGTTTTTTCTGTTTTATTTTTTAAATTTTACTTCTTTTTAATTTTGAATTTTATTTTATATTTTTATACAGCAGGTTCTTATTGGTTATCTATTTTATACATATAAATGTATACATGCCAATCCCAGTCTCTCAACTCCTCCCACCACCACCCCCCCAACAGCTTTCCCCCCTTGTTGTCCATACGTTTGTTGTCTACATCTGTTGCTCTATTTATGCCTTGCAAAATGGTTAATCTGTACAGTTTTTCTAGGTTCCACATATATGCATGAATATACAAGATTTGTTTTTCTCCTTCTGACTTACTTCACTCTGTATGACAGTCTCTAGATCCATCGACGTCTCTACAAATGACCCAATTTCATTCCTTTTCATGGCTTAGTAATATTCCATTTTATATATGTACCACAGCTTTATGCATTCGTCTGTCTGTGGGCATTTAGGTTGCTTCCATTACCTCGATATTGTAAATAGTGATGCAATGAACATTGCGGTGAATGACTCTTTTTGATTTATGGTTTTGTCTGGGTATATGTCCAGTACTGGGATTGCTGTATCATATGGTAATTCTATTGTTAGTTTCTTAAGAAATTCCATATTGTTCTCCATAATGACTGTATCAATTTATATTCCCAACAATATTGGAAGAGGGTTCCTTTTCTCCACACCCTTTCCAGCATTTTTTGTCTGTAGATTTTCAATGATGCCTATTCTACCAGGTGTGAGGTGATACCTCATTGTTGAATCCATTTCGTTGAGCAAGGGGTAGCTCTTGTCTATTACATATTTGGCTTATGGAATGGTATCTGTGCTAATTTCAAACTCTGCTTTTATGCAGCACCCCAACTCACCTTCCCCCTTAAGCAGGCATAAGTTGGTTTTCTAAACTTGAGACCCTGTTCTGTTTTGTAATTCAGTTCATGTGTAGCCAAGTTCACATTCCGTGTATTAGTGATACCTTATGATGTTTCTTTTTCTGTGTGACTTATTTCACTTAGAATCATCGTGCCTCAATCCACTCATTATGCTGGTACGGGCCTGGTGACATAGATTTCATTGCTGAGTGGTATTCTGTTGTACAGAAGTACCGCAACTTCTTTATCCATTATTTGCTCTCTGGGATATTTAACTTGTGCCGTAGAAGAGATTCCTGTAAAAAGAGCCGTCCCAAATTTTGGGGTTGCTGTGTCTTTTTGATATTAATTTCCCTAAGCTATAGGACCATAAATGGAAGTGCCCTAGGCTCTGTTGCTTTGTTTTTTAGATGTTTCAGGAAACACCATACACCTCTCCCGAGTGTCTGTTGGCAATTTACATCCCGCCCATCAGCATAACAAGGCTCCCAGTTCTCCATGGCCTGTCCTGCCTTTCTGGATTTTACACTTTATTCTGATGGCCCTTTTGACCGGGGGGAAGTGAGACTTCATTGTAGTGCAGATTTCCTTTGCAAGCTTGCTTGGTTGGCCAAAAAGGGCGTATGCGTTTTTTCCTGAATATATTCAGGAAAAAACGCATATGCCCTTTTGGCAAAGTGCATCATTGTGGACGTTCTGCCTCTTTTCCTACGCTTTCAATGCAATTCCAGTCTACCTCCTGAAATCGGTATCCTGCAATTCTGCCCCGCTTTCAAGTCCTCTTGGCAGCCTTACTTCAGTCTATTTTTGGACGATAGCTGTCATTTATAACTCTGCAGGTTTGTGAATTACAGAGCCCCTGAGCTCCTTTCTTCAACTCACTTTCTTGTGAGCTGGCCGCAACACTGCAGGATGACTTCAGGCCCTAATCTGTTTCCGCCACGGCACGCTGAGCCTTTGGTTAATTCCTCTTCCTAGTGGGAAATGAGAGTTAAATTTGCCCGTCCAGACACCTCCAGCTAGTCTCTCATTGGTTCTCCCTATTCCTGTTCATCTTCCGCAGAAATTGCAAACTGGGCCAAACAGGAGGTTAAAGGCACTGACTGTCCAAGTCGGGAGAGTGTTAGTAAAGCGTCTGGAATGTTGCACCCGAGTACCAGGGTATGAAAACTGAGAAATATTTGAACACGTCTCCCGATCACACGGTTGATCATACTCTGGGTTCCACATGCATGTTTTAGCTGAAGGAAGAATACCTTAAACCTTGAGAGTTGAGACCCGTGGAATGGGTACCATGCAATATGACTTCAAAGGGTCTTCATTTGCTCACCGAACCTCTCCAATCCTATCACTGCTGCATTTATGCCCCAGTACACACGCTTGATTCTCTTTCGGAGACATAGCAATCCCTAGGTTTTAATATACTTACTAGTCAGGTACATTCTTAGGCATTTAATATGGGGTGTTGAGTCCATTTCGTTGAGCAAGGAGTAGCTCTTGTCTATTCCATATTTGGCTTAAGGAACTTTATCTGTGCTCATTTCAATCTCTGGTTTTATGCAGCACCCCAACTCACCTTTACCCTTAAGCAAGCAGAAGTTGGTTTTCTAAATTTGAGACCCTGTTCTGTTTTGGAATTCAGTTCCTGTGTAGCCAAGTTTACATTCCGTGTATTAGTGATATCTTTTGATGTTTCTTTTTCTGTGTGACTTATTTCAGTTAGAATCATCGTACCTGAATCCACTCATTATGCTGCTACGGGCCTGATGACATAGATTTCATTGCTGAGTGATATTGCATTGTACGTAAGTACAACAAGTTCTTTATCCATTTTTCACTTTCTGTGATATTGAACTTGTACGGTAAACGAGGTTCTTGTAAACAGAGGCGTCCCAAACTTTGGGGTGGCTGTGTCTTTTTGATTTTAATTTCCCTAAGCTATAGGACCATAAGTGGCAGTGCCCTAGGCTCTGTTGCTTTGTTTTTTAGATGTTTCAGGAAACACCATACACTTCTCCCGAGTGTCTGTTGGCAATTTACATCCCGCCCATCAGCATAACAAGGCTCCCAGTTCTCCATGGCCTGTCCTGCCTTTCTGGATTTTACACTTTTTTCAGATGGCCCTTTTGACCGGGGGGAAGTGAGACTTCATTGTAGTGCAGATTTCCTTTGCAAGCTTGCTTGGTTGGCCAAAAAGGGCGTATGCGTTTTTTCCTTAATATATTCAGGAAAACACGCATACGCCCTTTTTGGCCAAGTGCATCATTGTGGACGTTCTGCCTCTTTTCCTATGCTTTCAATGCAATTCCAGTCTACCTCCTGAAATCGGTTTCCTGCAATTCTGCCCCGCTTTCAAGTCCTCTTGGCAGCCTTACTTCAGTCTATTTTTGGACGATAGCTGTCATTTATAACTCTGCAGGTTTGTGAATTACAGTGCCCCTGAGCTCCTTTCTTCAACTCGCTTTCTTGTGACCTGGCCGCAACACCGCAGGATGGCTTCAGGCCCTAATCTGGTTCTGGCACGGCACGCTGAGCCTTTGGTTATTTCCTCTTCCTGGTGGGAAATGAGAGTTAAATTTGCCCGTCCAGACACCTCCAGCTAGCCTCTCATTGGTTCTCGCTATTCCTGTTCATCTTCCGCAGAAATTGCAAACTGGGCCAAACAGGAGGTTAAAGGGACTGACTGTCCAAGTCGGGAGAGTGTTAGTAAAGCGTCTGGAATGTTGCACCCGAGTACCAGGGTATGAAAACTGAGACATATTTGAACACGTCTCCCGATCACACGGTTGATCATACTCTGGGTTCCACATGCATGTTTTAGCTGAAGGAAGAATACCTTAAACCTGGAGAGTTGAGACCCGTGGAATGGGTACCATGCAATATGACTTCAAAGGGTCTTCATTTGCTCACCGAACCTCTCCAATCCTATCACTGCTGCATTTATGCCCCAGTACACACGCTTGATTCTCTTTCGGAGACATAGCAATCCCTAGGTTTTAAGATACTTACTAGTCAGGTACATTCCTAGGCGTTTAATATGGGGTTCTGAGTCCATTTCGTTGAGCAAGGAGTAGCTCTTGTCTATTCCATATTTGGCTTAAGGAACTTTATCTGTGCTCATTTCAATCTCTGGTTTTATGCAGCACCCCAACTCACCTTTCCCCTTAAGCAAGCAGAAGTTGGTTTTCTAAATTTGAGACCCTGTTCTGTTTTGGAATGCAGTTCCTGTGTAGCCAAGTTTACATTCCGTGTATTACTGATATCTTATGATGTTTCTTTTTCTGTGTGACTTATTTCAGTTAGAATCATCGTACCTGAATCCACTCATTATGCTGCTACGGGCCTGATGACTTAGATTTCATTGCTGAGTGATATTGCATTGTACATAAGTACCACAAGTTCTTTATCCATTTTTCACTTTCTCTGATATTGAACTTGTACGGTAAACGAGGTTCTTGTATACAGAGGCGTCCCAAACTTTGGGGTGGCTGTGTCTTTTTGATTTTAATTTCCCTAAGCTATAGGACCATAAGTGGAAGTGCACTAGGCTCTGTTGCTTTGTTTTTTAGATGTTTCAGGAAACACCATACACTTCTCCCGAGTGTCTGTTGGCAATTTACATCCCGCCCATCAGCATAACAAGGCTCCCAGTTCTCCATGGCCTGTCCTGCCTTTCTGGATTTTACACTTTTTTCAGATGACCCTTTTGACCGGGGGGAAGTGAGACTTCATTGTAGTGCAGATTTCCATTGCAAGCTTGCTTGGTTGGCCAAAAAGGGCGTATGCGTTTTTTCCTGAATATATTCAGGAAAAAACGCATACGCCCTTTTTGGCCAAGTGCATCACTGTGGACGTTCTGCCTCTTTACCTATGCTTGAAATGCAATTTCTGTCTACCTCCAGAAATTGGTTTCCTGCAATTCTGCCCCGCTTTCAAGTCCTCTTGGCAGCCTTACTTCAGTCTATTTTTGGACGATAGCTGTCATTTATAACTCTGCAGGTTTGTGAATTACAGTGCCCCTGAGCTCCTTTCATCAACTCGCTTTCTTGTGAGCTGGCCGCAACACCGCAGGATGTCTTCAGGCCCTAATGTGGTTCCGGCATGGCACGCTGAGCCTTTGGTTAATTCCTCTTCCTGGTGGGAAATGAGAGTTAAATTTGCCCGTCCAGACACCTCCAGCTAGCCTCTCAATGGTTCTCGCTATTCCTGTTCATCTTCCGCAGAAATTGCAAACTGGGCCAAACAGGAGGTTAAAGGCGCTGACTCTCCAAGTGGGGAGAGTGTTAGTAAAGCGTCTGGAATGTTGCACCCGAGTACCAGGGGAGGAAAACTGAGACATATTTGAACACGTCTCCCAATCACATGGTTGATCATACTCTAGGTTCCACATGCATGTTTTAGCTGAAGGAAGAATACCTAAAACCTGGGTAGTTGAGACCCGTGGAATGGGTACCATGCAATATGACTTCAAAGGGTCTTCATTTGCTCACCGAACCTCTCCAATCCTATCACTGCTGCGTTTATGCCCCTGTACACATGCTTGATTCTCCTTCGGAGACATAGCAATCCATAGGTTTTAAGATACTTACTAGTCAGGTACATTCTTAGGCGTTTAATATGCGGTGTTGAGTCCATTTCGTTGAGCAAGGAGTAGCTCTTGTCTATTCCATATTTGGCTTAAGGAACTTTATCTGTGCTCATTTCAATCTCTGGTTTTATGCAGCACCCCAACTCACCTTTCCCCTTAAGCAAGCATAAGTTGGTTTTCTAAATTTGAGACCCTGTTCTGTTCTGTAATTCAGTTCCTGTGTAGCCAAGTTTCCATTCCGTGTATTACTGATATCTTATGATGTTTCTTTTTCTGTGTGACTTATTTCAGTTAGAATCATCATACCTGAATCCACTCATTGTGCTGCTAAGGGCCTGATGACATAGATTTCATTGCTGAGTGATATTGCTTTGTAAGTGAATACCACAACATCTTTATCCATTTTTCACTTTCTGCGATGTTGAACTTGTACTGTAAACGAGGTTCTTGTAAACAGAGCCGTTTGAAACTTTGGGGTGGCTGTGTCTTTTTGATTTTAATTTCCCTAAGCTATAGGACCATAAGTGGAAGGGCCCTAGTCTCTGTTGCTTTGTTTTTTAGATGTTTTAGGAAACACCATACACTTCTCCCGAGTGGTTGTTGGCAATTTCCATCCCGCCCATCAGCATAACAAGGCTCCCAGTTCTCCATGGCCTGTCCTGCCTTTCTGGATTTTACACTTTTTTCAGATGGCCCTTTTGACCGGGGGGAAGTGAGACTTCATTGTAGTGCAGATTTCCTTTGCAAGCTTGCTTGGTTGGCCAAAAAGGGCGTATGCGTTTTTTCCTGAATATATTCAGGAAAAAACGCATACGCCCTTTTTGGCCAAGTGCATCATTGTGGACGTTCTGCCTCTTTTCCTATGCTTTCAATGCAATTCCAGTCTACCTCCTGAAATCGGTTTCCTGCAATTCTGCCCCGCTTTCAAGTCCTCTTGGCAGCCTTACTTCAGTCTATTTTTGGACGATAGCTGTCATTTATAACTCTGCAGGTTTGTGAATTACAGTGCCCCTGAGCTCCTTTCTTCAACTCGCTTTCTTGTGACCTGGCCGCAACACCGCAGGATGGCTTCAGGCCCTAATCTGGTTCTGGCACGGCACGCTGAGCCTTTGGTTATTACCTCTTCCTGGAGGGAAATGAGAGTTAAATTTGCCCGTCCAGACACCTCCAGCTAGTCTCTCATTGGTTCTCGTTATTCCTGTTCATCTTCCAAGAAATTGCAAACTGGGCCAAACAGGAGGTTAAAGGCGCTGACTCTCCAAGTGCGGAGAGTGTTAGTAAAGCGTCTGGAATGTTGCACCCGAGTACCAGGGGAGGAAAACTGAGACATATTTGAACACGTCTCCCGTTCACATGGTTGATCATACTTGGGTTCCACATGCATCTTTTAGCTGAAGGAAGAATACCTTAAACCTGGGTAGTTGAAACCCGTGGAATGGGTACCATGCAATATGACTTCAAAGGGTCTTCATTTGCTCACCGAACCTCTCCAATCCTATCACTGCTGCGTTTATGCCCCTGTACACATGCTTGATTCTCTTTCGGAGACATAGCAATCCATAGGTTTTACGATACTTACTAGTCAGGTACATTCTTAGGCGTTTAATATGCGGTGTTGAGTCCATTTCGTTGAGCAAGGAGTAGCTCTTGTCTATTCCATATTTGGCTTAAGGAACTTTATCTGTGCTCATTTCAATCTCTGGTTTTATGCAGCACCCCAACTCACCTTTCCCCTTAAGCAAGCATAAGTTGGTTTTCTAAATTTGAGACCCTGTTCTGTTCTGTAATTCAGTTCCTGTGTAGCCAAGTTTCCATTCCGTGTATTACTGATATCTTATGATGTTTCTTTTTCTGTGTGACTTATTTCAGTTAGAATCATCATACCTGAATCCACTCATTGTGCTGCTAAGGGCCTGATGACACAGATTTCATTGCTGAGTGATATTGCTTTGTAAGTAAATACCACAACTTCTTTATCCATTTTTCACTTTCTGCGATGTTGAACTTGTACTGTAAACGAGGTTCTTGTAAACAGAGCCGTTCCAAACTTTGGGGTGGCTGTGTCTTTTTGATTTTAATTTCCCTAAGCTATAGGACCATAAGTGGAAGTGCCCTAGGTTCTGTTGCTTTGTTTTTTAGATGTTTCAGGAAACACCATACACTTCTCCCGAGTGGTTGTTGGCAATTTACATCCCGCCCATCAGCATAACAAGGCTCCCAGTTCTCCATGGCCTGTCCTGCCTTTCTGGATTTTACACTTTTTTCATATGGCCCTTTTGACTGGGGGGAAGTGAGACTTCATTGTAGTGCAGATTTCCTTTGCAAGCTTGCTTGGTTGGCCAAAAAGGGCGTATGCGTTTTTTCCTGAATATATTCAGGAAAAAACGCATACGCCCTTTTTGGCCAAGTGCATCATTGTGGACGTTCTGCCTCTTTTCCTATGCTTTCAATGCAATTCCAGTCTACCTCCTGAAATCGGTTTCCTGCAATTCTGCTCCGCTTTCAAGTCCTCTTGGCAGCCTTACTTCAGTCTATTTTTGGACGATAGCTGTCATTTATAACTCTGCAGGTTTGTGAATTACAGTGCCCCTGAGCTCCTTTCTTCAACTCGCTTTCTTTTGAGCTGGCCGCAACACCGCAGGATGGCTTCAGGCCCTAATCTGGTTCCGGTACGGCACGCTGAGCCTTTGGTTATTTCCTCTTCCTGGTGGGAAATGAGAGTTAAATTTGCCCGTCCAGACACCTCCAGCTAGCCTCTCATTGGTTCTCGCTATTCCTGTTCATCTTCCGCAGAAATTGCAAACTGTGCCAAACAGGAGGTTAAAGGCGCTGACTCTCCATGTGGGGAGAGTGTTAGTAAAGCGTCTGGAATGTTGCACCCGAGTACCAGGGGAGGAAAACTGAGACATATTTGAACACGTCTCCCAATCACATGGTTGATCATACTCTAGGTTCCACATGCATGTTTTAGCTGAAGGAAGAATACCTAAAACCTGGGTAGTTGAAACCCGTGTAATGGGTACCATGCAATATGACTTCAAAGGGTCTTCATTTGCTCACCGAACCTCTCCAATCCTATCACTGCTGCGTTTATGCCCCTGTACACATGCTTGATTCTCCTTCGGAGACATAGCAATCCATAGGTTTTAAGATACTTACTAGTCAGGTACATTCTTAGGCGTTTAATATGCGGTGTTGAGTCCATTTCGTTGAGCAAGGAGTAGCTCTTGTCTATTCCATATTTGGCTTAAGGAACTTTATCTGTGCTCATTTCAATCTCTGGTTTTATGCAGCACCCCAACTCACCTTTACCCTTAAGCAAGCATAAGTTGGTTTTCTAAATTTGAGACCCTGTTCTGTTCTGTAATTCAGTTCCTGTGTAGCCAAGTTTCCATTCCGTGTATTACTGATATCTTATGATGTTTCTTTTTCTGTGTGACTTATTTCAGTTAGAATCATCATACCTGAATCCACTCATTGTGCTGCTAAGGGCCTGATGACATAGATTTCATTGCTGAGTGATATTGCTTTGTAAGTGAATACCACAACTTCTTTATCCATTTTTCACTTTCTGCGATGTTGAACTTGTACTGTAAACGAGGTTCTTGTAAACAGAGCCGTTTGAAACTTTGGGGTGGCTGTGTCTTTTTGATTTTAATTTCCCTAAGCTATAGGACCATAAGTGGAAGTGCCCTAGTCTCTGTTGCTTTGTTTTTTAGATGTTTCAGGAAACACCATACACTTCTCCCGAGTGGTTGTTGGCAATTTCCATCCCGCCCATCAGCATAACAAGGCTCCCAGTTCTCCATGGCCTGTCCTGCCTTTCTGGATTTTACACTTTTTTCAGATGGCCCTTTTGACCGGGGGGAAGTGAGACTTCATTGTAGTGCAGATTTCCTTTGCAAGCTTGCTTGGTTGGCCAAAAAGGGCGTATGCGTTTTTTCCTGAATATATTCAGGAAAAAACGCATACGCCCTTTTTGGCCAAGTGCATCATTGTGGACGTTCTGCCTCTTTTCCTATGCTTTCAATGCAATTCCAGTCTACCTCCTGAAATCGGTTTCCTGCAATTCTGCTCCGCTTTCAAGTCCTCTTGGCAGCCTTACTTCAGTCTATTTTTGGACGATAGCTGTCATTTATAACTCTGCAGGTTTGTGAATTACAGTGCCCCTGAGCTCCTTTCTTCAACTCGCTTTCTTTTGAGCTGGCCGCAACACCGCAGGATGGCTTCAGGCCCTAATCTGGTTCCGGTACGGCACGCTGAGCCTTTGGTTATTTCCTCTTCCTGGTGGGAAATGAGAGTTAAATTTGCCCGTCCAGACACCTCCAGCTAGCCTCTCATTGGTTCTCGCTATTCCTGTTCATCTTCCGCAGAAATTGCAAACTGTGCCAAACAGGAGGTTAAAGGCGCTGACTCTCCAAGTGGGGAGAGTGTTAGTAAAGCGTCTGGAATGTTGCACCCGAGTACCAGGGGAGGAAAACTGAGACATATTTGAACACGTCTCCCAATCACATGGTTGATCATACTCTAGGTTCCACATGCATGTTTTAGCTGAAGGAAGAATACCTAAAACATGGGTAGTTGAAACCCGTGTAATGGGTACCATGCAATATGACTTCAAAGGGTCTTCATTTGCTCACCGAACCTCTCCAATCCTATCACTGCTGCGTTTATGCCCCTGTACACATGCTTGATTCTCCTTCGGAGACATAGCAATCCATAGGTTTTAAGATACTTACTAGTCAGGTACATTCTTAGGCGTTTAATATGCGGTGTTGAGTCCATTTCGTTGAGCAAGGAGTAGCTCTTGTCTATTCCATATTTGGCTTAAGGAACTTTATCTGTGCTCATTTCAATCTCTGGTTTTATGCAGCAGCCCAACTCACCTTTACCCTTAAGCAAGCATAAGTTGGTTTTCTAAATTTGAGACCCTGTTCTGTTCTGTAATTCAGTTCCTGTGTAGCCAAGTTTCCATTCCGTGTATTACTGATATCTTATGATGTTTCTTTTTCTGTGTGACTTATTTCAGTTAGAATCATCATACCTGAATCCACTCATTGTGCTGCTAAGGGCCTGATGACATAGATTTCATTGCTGAGTGATATTGCTTTGTAAGTGAATACCACAACTTCTTTATCCATTTTTCACTTTCTGCGATGTTGAACTTGTACTGTAAACGAGGTTCTTGTAAACAGAGCCGTTTGAAACTTTGGGGTGGCTGTGTCTTTTTGATTTTAATTTCCCTAAGCTATAGGACCATAAGTGGAAGTGCCCTAGGCTCTGTTGCTTTGTTTTTTAGATGTTTCAGGAAACACCATACACTTCTCCCGAGTGGTTGTTGGCAATTTCCATCCCGCCCATCAGCATAACAAGGCTCCCAGTTCTCCATGGCCTGTCCTGCCTTTCTGGATTTTACACTTTTTTCAGATGGCCCTTTTGACCGGGGGGAAGTGAGACTTCATTGTAGTGCAGATTTCCTTTGCAAGCTTGCTTGGTTGGCCAAAAAGGGCGTATGCGTTTTTTCCTGAATATATTCAGGAAAAAACGCATACGCCCTTTTTGGCCAAGTGCATCATTGTGGACGTTCTGCCTCTTTTCCTATGCTTTCAGTGCAATTCCAGTCTACCTCCTGAAATCGGTTTCCTGCAATTCTGCCCCGCTTTCAAGTCCTCTTGGCAGCCTTACTTCAGTCTATTTTTGGACGATAGCTGTCATTTATAACTCTGCAGGTTTGTGAATTACAGTGCCCCTGAGCTCCTTTCTTCAACTCGCTTTCTTGTGACCTGGCCGCAACACCGCAGGATGGCTTCAGGCCCTAATCTGGTTCCGGCACGGCACGCTGAGCCTTTGGTTATTTCCTCTTCCTGGAGGGAAATGAGAGTTAAATTTGCCCGTCCAGACACCTCCAGCTAGTCTCTCATTGGTTCTCGCTATTCCTGTTCATCTTCCAAGAAATTGCAAACTGGGCCAAACAGGAGGTTAAAGGCGCTGACTCTCCAAGTGGGGAGAGTGTTAGTAAAGCGTCTGGAATGTTGCACCCGAGTACCAGGGGAGGAAAACTGAGACATATTTGAACACGTCTCCCGTTCACATGGTTGATCATACTTGGGTTCCACATGCATCTTTTAGCTGAAGGAAGAATACCTTAAACCTGTGTATTTGAAACCCGTGGAATGGGTACCATGCAATATGACTTCAAAGGGTCTTCATTTGCTCACCGAACCTCTCCAATCCTATCACTGCTGCGTTTATGCCCCTGTACACATGCTTGATTCTCTTTCGGAGACATAGCAATCCATAGGTTTTAAGATACTTACTAGTCAGGTACATTCTTAGGCGTTTAATATGCGGTGTTGAGTCCATTTCGTTGAGCAAGGAGTAGCTCTTGTCTATTCCATATTTGGCTTAAGGAACTTTATCTGTGCTCATTTCAATCTCTGGTTTTATGCAGCACCCCAACTCACCTTTCCCCTTAAGCAAGCATAAGTTGGTTTTCTAAATTTGAGACCCTGTTCTGTTCTGTAATTCAGTTCCTGTGTAGCCAAGTTTACATTCCGTGTATTACTGATATCTTATGATGTTTCTTTTTCTGTGTGACTTATTTCAGTAAGAATCATCGTACCTGAATCCACTCATTATGCTGCTACGGGCCTGATGACATAGATTTCATTGCTGAGTGATACTGCATTGTACGTAAGTACCACAAGTTCTTTATCCATTTTTCACTTTCTGTGATATTGAACTTGTACGGTAAACGAGGATTTGTAAACGGAGGCGTCCCAAACTTTGGGGTGGCTGTGTCTTTTTGATTTTAATTTCCCTAAGCTATAGGACCATAAGTGGAAGTGCCCTAGGTTCTGTTGCTTTGTTTTTTAGATGTTTCAGGAAACACCATACACTTCTCCTGAGTGTCTGTTGGCAATTTACATCCCGCCCATCAGCATAACAAGGCTCCCAGTTCTCAATGGCCTGTTGCCTTTCTGGATTTTACACTTTTTTCAGATGGCCCTTTTGACCGGGGGGAAGTGAGACTTCATTGTAGTGCAGATTTCCTTTGCAAGCTTGCTTGGTTGGCCAAAAAGTGCGTATGCGTTTTTTCCTGAATATATTCAAGAAAAAACGCATACGCCCTTTTTGGCCAAGTGCATCATTGTGGACGTTCTGCCTCTTTTCCTATGCTTTCAATGCAATTCCAGTCTACCTCCTGAAATCGGTTTCCTGCAATTCTGTCCCGATTTCAAGTCCTCTTGGCAGCCTTACTTCAGTCTATTTTTGGACGATAGCTGTCATTTATAACTCTGCAGGTTTGTGAATTGCAGTGCCCCTGAGCTCCTTTCTTCAACTCGCTTTCTTGTGACCTGGCCGCAACACCGCAGGATGGCTTCAGGCCCTAATCTTGTTCCGGCCCGGCATGCTGAGCCTTTGGTTAATTCCTCTTCCTGGTGGGAAATGAGAGTTAAATTTGCCCGTTCAGACACCTCCAGCTAGCCTCTCATTGGTTCTCGTTATTCCTGTTCATCTTCCGCAGAAATTGCAAACTGGGCCAAACAGGAGGTTAAAGGGACTGACTCTCCATGTGGGGAGAGTGTTAGTAAAGCGTCTGGAATGTTGCACCCGAGTACCAGGGGAGGAAAACTGAGACATATTTGAACACGTCTCCCATTCACATGGTTGATCATACTCTGGGTTCTACATGCATGTTTTAGCTGAAGGAAGAATACCTTAAACCTGGAGAGTTGAGACCCGTTTAATGGGTACCATGCAATATGACTTCAAAGGGTCTTCATTTGCTCACCGAACCTCTCCAATCCTATCACTGCTGCGTTTATGCCCCTGTACACATGCTTGATTCTCTTTTGGAGGCATAGCAATCCATAGGTTTTAAGATACTTACTAGTCAGGTACATTCTTAGGCGTTTAATATGGGGTTTTGAGTCCATTTCGTTGAGCAAGGAGTAGCTCTTGTCTATTCCATATTTGGCTTAAGGAACTTTATCTGTGCTCATTTCAATCTCTGGTTTTATGCAGCACCCCAACTCACCTTTACCCTTAAGCAAGCATAAGTTGGTTTTCTAAATTTGAGACCCTGTTCTGTTTTGGAATGCAATTCCTGTGTAGCCAAGGTTACATTCCGTGTATTAGTGATATCTTATGATGTTTCTTTTTCTGTGTGACTTATTTCAGTTAGAATCATCGTACCTGAATCCACTCATTATGCTGCTACAGGCCTGATGACATAGATTTCATTGCTGAGTGATACTGCATTGTACGTAAGTACCACAAGTTCTTTATCCATTTTTCACTTTCTGCGATGTTGAACTTGTACTGTAAACGAGGTTCTTGTAAACAGAGCCGTTCCAAACTTTGCGGTGGCTGTGTCTTTTTGATTTTAATTTCCCTAAGCTGTAGGACCATAAGTGGAAGTGCCCTAGGCTCTGTTGCTTTGTTTTTTAGATGTTTCAGGAAACACCATACACTTCTCCCGAGTGGTTGTTGGCAATTTCCATCCCGCCCATCAGCATAACAAGGCTCCCAGTTCTCCATGGCCTGTCCTGCCTTTCTGGATTTTACACTTTTTTCAGATGGCCCTTTTGACCGGGGGGAAGTGAGACTTCATTGTAGTGCAGATTTCCTTTGCAAGCTTGCTTGGTTGGCCAAAAAGGGCGTATGCGTTTTTTCCTGAATATATTCAGGAAAAAACGCAAACGCCCTTTTTGGCCAAGTGCATCATTGTGGACGTTCTGCCTCTTTTCCTATGCTTTCAATGCAATTCCAGTCTACCTCCTGAAATCGGTTTCCTGCAATTCTGCCCCGCTTTCAAGTCCTCTTGGCAGCCTTACTTCAGTCTATTTTTGGACGATAGCTGTCATTTATAACTCTGCAGGTTTGTGAATTACAGTGCCCCTGATCTCCTTTCTTCAACTTGCTTTCTTGTGACCTGGCCGCAACACCGCAGGATGGCTTCAGGCCCTAATCTGGTTCCGGCACGGCATGCTGAGCCTTTGGTTATTTCCTCTTCCTGGTGGGAAATGAGAGTTAAATTTGCCCGTCCAGACACCTCCAGCTAGTCTCTCATTGGTTGTCGCTATTCCTGTTCATCTTCCACAGAAATTGCAAACTGGGCCAAACAGGAGGTTAAAGGGACTGACTCTCCAAGTCGGGAGAGTGTTAGTAAAGCGTCTGGAATGTTGCACCTGAGTACCAGGGGAGGAAAACTGAGACATATTTGAACACGTCTCCCATTCACATGGTTGATCATACTTGGGTTCCACATGCATGTTTTAGGTGAAGGAAGAATACCTTAAACCTGTGTATTTGAAAGCCGTGGAATGGGTACCATGCAATATGACTTCAAAGGGTCTTCATTTGCTTACCAAACCTCTCCAATTCTATCACTGCTGCGTTTATGCCCCTGTACACATGCTTGATTCTCTTTCGGAGACATAGCAATCCATAGGTTTTAACATACTTACTAGTCAGGTACATTCTTAGGCGTTTAATATGCGGTGTTGAGTACATTTCGTTGAGCAAGGAGTAGCTCTTGTCTATTCCATATTTGGCTTAAGGAACTTTATCTGTGCTCATTTCAATCTCTGGTTTTATGCAGCACCCCAACTCACCTTTCCCCTTAAGCAAGCATAAGTTGGTTTTCTAAATTTGAGACCCTGTTCTGTTCTGTAATTCAGTTCCTGTGTAGCCAAGTTTACATTCCGTGTATTACTGATATCTTATGATGTTTCTTTTTCTGTGTGACTTATTTCAGTTAGAATCATCATACCTGAATCCACTCATTGTGCTGCTAAGGGCCTGATGACACAGATTTCATTGCTGAGTGATATTGCTTTGTAAGTAAATACCACAACTTTTTTATCCATTTTTCACTTTCTGCGATGTTGAACTTGTACTGTAAACGAGGTTCTTGTAAACAGAGCCGTTCGAAACTTTGGGGTGGCTGTGTCTTTTTGATTTTAAATTCCCTAAGCTATAGGACCATAAGTGGAAGTGCCCTAGGCTCTGTTGCTTTGTTTTTTAGATGTTTCAGGAAACACCATACACTTCTCCGGAGTGTTTGTTGGCAATTTACATCCCGCCCTTCAGCATAACAAGGCTCCCAGTTCTCCATGGCCTGTCCTGCCTTTCTGCATTTTACACTTTTTTCAGATGGCCCTTTTGACCGGGGGGAAGTGAGACTTCATTGTAGTGCAGATTTCCTTTGCAAGCTTGCTTGGTTGGCCAAAAAGGGCGTATGCGTTTTTTCCTGAATATATTCAGGAAAAAACGCATACGCCCTTTTTGGCCAAGTGCATCATTGTGGACGTTCTGCCTCTTTTCCTATGCTTTCAATGCAATTCCAGTCTACCTCCTGAAATCGGTTTCCTGCAATTCTGCCCCGCTTTCAAGTCCTCTTGGCAGCCTTACTTCAGTCTATTTTTGGACGATAGCTGTCATTTATAACTCTGCAGGTTTGTGAATTACAGTGCCCCTGAGCTCCTTTCTTCAACTCGCTTTCTTTTGAGCTGGCCGCAACACCGCAGGATGGCTTCAGGCCCTAATCTGGTTCCGGTACGGCACGCTGTGCCTTTGGTTATTTCCTCTTCCTGGTGGGAAATGAGAGTTAAATTTGCCCGTCCAGACACCTCCAGCTAGCCTCTCATTGGTTCTCGCTATTCCTGTTCATCTTCCGCAGAAATTGCAAACTGGGCCAAACAGGAGGTTAAAGGCGCTGACTCTCCAAGTGGGGAGAGTGTTAGTAAAGCATCTGGAATGTTGCACCCGAGTACCAGGGGAGGAAAACTGAGACATATTTGAACACGTCTCCCGTTCACATGGTTGATCATACTCTGGGTTCCACATGCATGTTTTAGCTGAAGGAAGAATACCTTAAACCTGGAGAGTTGAGACCCGTGTAATGGGTACCATGCAATATGACTTCAAAGGGTCTTCATTTGCTCACCGAACCTCTCCAATCCTATCACTGCTGCGTTTATACCCCTGTACACACGCTTGATTCTCTTTTGGAGACATAGCAATCCATAGGTTTTAAGATACTTACTAGTCAGGTACATTCTTAGGCGTTTAATATGGGGTGTTGAGTCCATTTCGTTGAGCAAGGAGTAGCTCTTGTCTATTCCATATTTGGCTTAAGGAACTTTATCTGTACTCATTTCAATCTCTGGTTTTATGCAGCACCCCAACTCACCTTTCCCCTTAAGCAAGCATAAGTTGGTTTTCTAAATTTGAGACCCTGTTCTGTTTTGGAATGCAGTTCCTGTGTAGCCAAGTTTACATTCCGTGTATTACTGATATCTTATGATGTTTCTTTTTCTGTGTGACTTATTTCAGTTAGAATCATCGTACCTGAATCCACTCATTATGCTGCTACGGGCCTGATGACATAGATTTCATTGCTGAGTGATACTGCATTGTACGTAAGTACCACAAGTTCTTTATCCATTTTTCACTTTCTGTGATATTGAACTTGTACGGTAAACGAGGTTCTTGTAAACGGAGGCGTCCCAAACTTTGGGGTGGCTGTGTCTTTTTGATTTTAATTTCCCTAAGCTATAAGACCATAAGTGGAAGTGCCCTAGGCTCTGTTGCTTTGTTTTTTAGATGTTTCAGGAAACACCATACACTTCTCCTGAGTGTCTGTTGGCAATTTCCATCCCGCCCATCAGCATAACAAGGCTCCCAGTTCTCAATGGCCTGTTGCCTTTCTGGATTTTACACTTTTTTCAGATGGCCCTTTTGACCGGGGGGAAGTGAGACTTCATTGTAGTGCAGATTTCCTTTGCAAGCCTGCTTGGTTGGCCAAAAAGGGCGTATGCGTTTTTTCCTGAATATATTCAGGAAAAAACGCATACGCCCTTTTTGGCCAAGTGCATCATTGTGTACGTTCTGCCTCTTTTCCTATGCTTTCAATGCAATTCCAGTCTACCTCCTGAAATCGGTTTCCTGCAATTGTGCCCTGCTTTCAAGTCCTCTTGGCAGCCTTACTTCAGTCTATTTTTGGACGATAGCTGTCATTTATAACTCTGCAGGTTTGTGAATTACAGTGCCCCTGAGCTCCTTTCTTCAACTCGCTTTCTTTTGAGCTGGCCGCAACACCGCAGGATGGCTGCAGGCCCTAATCTGGTTCCGGTACGGCACGCTGAGCCTTTGGTTATTTCCTCTTCCTGGTGGGCAATGAGAGTTAAATTTGCCCGTCCGGACACCTCCAGCTAGTCTCTCATTGGTTCTCGCTATTCCTGTTCATCTTCCGCAGAAATTGCAAACTGGGCCAAACCGGGGGTTAAAGGGACTGACTCTCCAATTCGGGAGAGTGTTAGTAAAGCGTCTGGAATGTTGCACCCGAGTAGCAGGTTACGAAAACTGAGACATATTTGAACACGTCTCCCAATCACATGGTTGATCATACTTGGGTTCCACATGCATGTTTTAGCTGAAGGAAGAATACCTTAAACCTGGAGAGTTGAGACCCGTTTAATGGGTACCATGCAATATGACTTCAAAGGGTCTTCATTTGCTCACCGAACCTCTCCAATCCTATCACTGCTGCGTTTATGCCCCTGTACACATGCTTGATTCTCTTTTGGAGGCATAGCAATCCATAGGTTTTAAGATACTTACTAGTCAGGTACATTCTTAGGCGTTTAATATGGGGTTTTGAGTCCATTTCGTTGAGCAAGGAGTAGCTCTTGTCTATTCCATATTTGGCTTAAGGAACTTTATCTGTGCTCATTTCAATCTCTGGTTTTATGCAGCACCCCAACTCACCTTTACCCTTAAGCAAGCATAAGTTGGTTTTCTAAATTTGAGACCCTGTTCTGTTTTGGAATGCAATTCCTGTGTAGCCAAGGTTACATTCCGTGTATTAGTGATATCTTATGATGTTTCTTTTTCTGTGTGACTTATTTCAGTTAGAATCATCGTACCTGAATCCACTCATTATGCTGCTACAGGCCTGATGACATAGATTTCATTGCTGAGTGATACTGCATTGTACGTAAGTACCACAAGTTCTTTATCCATTTTTCACTTTCTGCGATGTTGAACTTGTACTGTAAACGAGGTTCTTGTAAACAGAGCCGTTCCAAACTTTGCGGTGGCTGTGTCTTTTTGATTTTAATTTCCCTAAGCTGTAGGACCATAAGTGGAAGTGCCCTAGGCTCTGTTGCTTTGTTTTTTAGATGTTTCAGGAAACACCATACACTTCTCCCGAGTGGTTGTTGGCAATTTCCATCCCGCCCATCAGCATAACAAGGCTCCCAGTTCTCCATGGCCTGTCCTGCCTTTCTGGATTTTACACTTTTTTCAGATGGCCCTTTTGACCGGGGGGAAGTGAGACTTCATTGTAGTGCAGATTTCCTTTGCAAGCTTGCTTGGTTGGCCAAAAAGGGCGTATGCGTTTTTTCCTGAATATATTCAGGAAAAAACGCAAACGCCCTTTTTGGCCAAGTGCATCATTGTGGACGTTCTGCCTCTTTTCCTATGCTTTCAATGCAATTCCAGTCTACCTCCTGAAATCGGTTTCCTGCAATTCTGCCCCGCTTTCAAGTCCTCTTGGCAGCCTTACTTCAGTCTATTTTTGGACGATAGCTGTCATTTATAACTCTGCAGGTTTGTGAATTACAGTGCCCCTGATCTCCTTTCTTCAACTTGCTTTCTTGTGACCTGGCCGCAACACCGCAGGATGGCTTCAGGCCCTAATCTGGTTCCGGCACGGCATGCTGAGCCTTTGGTTATTTCCTCTTCCTGGTGGGAAATGAGAGTTAAATTTGCCCGTCCAGACACCTCCAGCTAGTCTCTCATTGGTTGTCGCTATTCCTGTTCATCTTCCACAGAAATTGCAAACTGGGCCAAACAGGAGGTTAAAGGGACTGACTCTCCAAGTCGGGAGAGTGTTAGTAAAGCGTCTGGAATGTTGCACCTGAGTACCAGGGGAGGAAAACTGAGACATATTTGAACACGTCTCCCATTCACATGGTTGATCATACTTGGGTTCCACATGCATGTTTTAGGTGAAGGAAGAATACCTTAAACCTGTGTATTTGAAAGCCGTGGAATGGGTACCATGCAATATGACTTCAAAGGGTCTTCATTTGCTTACCAAACCTCTCCAATTCTATCACTGCTGCGTTTATGCCCCTGTACACATGCTTGATTCTCTTTCGGAGACATAGCAATCCATAGGTTTTAACATACTTACTAGTCAGGTACATTCTTAGGCGTTTAATATGCGGTGTTGAGTACATTTCGTTGAGCAAGGAGTAGCTCTTGTCTATTCCATATTTGGCTTAAGGAACTTTATCTGTGCTCATTTCAATCTCTGGTTTTATGCAGCACCCCAACTCACCTTTCCCCTTAAGCAAGCATAAGTTGGTTTTCTAAATTTGAGACCCTGTTCTGTTCTGTAATTCAGTTCCTGTGTAGCCAAGTTTACATTCCGTGTATTACTGATATCTTATGATGTTTCTTTTTCTGTGTGACTTATTTCAGTTAGAATCATCATACCTGAATCCACTCATTGTGCTGCTAAGGGCCTGATGACACAGATTTCATTGCTGAGTGATATTGCTTTGTAAGTAAATACCACAACTTTTTTATCCATTTTTCACTTTCTGCGATGTTGAACTTGTACTGTAAACGAGGTTCTTGTAAACAGAGCCGTTCGAAACTTTGGGGTGGCTGTGTCTTTTTGATTTTAAATTCCCTAAGCTATAGGACCATAAGTGGAAGTGCCCTAGGCTCTGTTGCTTTGTTTTTTAGATGTTTCAGGAAACACCATACACTTCTCCGGAGTGTTTGTTGGCAATTTACATCCCGCCCTTCAGCATAACAAGGCTCCCAGTTCTCCATGGCCTGTCCTGCCTTTCTGCATTTTACACTTTTTTCAGATGGCCCTTTTGACCGGGGGGAAGTGAGACTTCATTGTAGTGCAGATTTCCTTTGCAAGCTTGCTTGGTTGGCCAAAAAGGGCGTATGCGTTTTTTCCTGAATATATTCAGGAAAAAACGCATACGCCCTTTTTGGCCAAGTGCATCATTGTGGACGTTCTGCCTCTTTTCCTATGCTTTCAATGCAATTCCAGTCTACCTCCTGAAATCGGTTTCCTGCAATTCTGCCCCGCTTTCAAGTCCTCTTGGCAGCCTTACTTCAGTCTATTTTTGGACGATAGCTGTCATTTATAACTCTGCAGGTTTGTGAATTACAGTGCCCCTGAGCTCCTTTCTTCAACTCGCTTTCTTTTGAGCTGGCCGCAACACCGCAGGATGGCTTCAGGCCCTAATCTGGTTCCGGTACGGCACGCTGTGCCTTTGGTTATTTCCTCTTCCTGGTGGGAAATGAGAGTTAAATTTGCCCGTCCAGACACCTCCAGCTAGCCTCTCATTGGTTCTCGCTATTCCTGTTCATCTTCCGCAGAAATTGCAAACTGGGCCAAACAGGAGGTTAAAGGCGCTGACTCTCCAAGTGGGGAGAGTGTTAGTAAAGCATCTGGAATGTTGCACCCGAGTACCAGGGGAGGAAAACTGAGACATATTTGAACACGTCTCCCGTTCACATGGTTGATCATACTCTGGGTTCCACATGCATGTTTTAGCTGAAGGAAGAATACCTTAAACCTGGAGAGTTGAGACCCGTGTAATGGGTACCATGCAATATGACTTCAAAGGGTCTTCATTTGCTCACCGAACCTCTCCAATCCTATCACTGCTGCGTTTATACCCCTGTACACACGCTTGATTCTCTTTTGGAGACATAGCAATCCATAGGTTTTAAGATACTTACTAGTCAGGTACATTCTTAGGCGTTTAATATGGGGTGTTGAGTCCATTTCGTTGAGCAAGGAGTAGCTCTTGTCTATTCCATATTTGGCTTAAGGAACTTTATCTGTACTCATTTCAATCTCTGGTTTTATGCAGCACCCCAACTCACCTTTCCCCTTAAGCAAGCATAAGTTGGTTTTCTAAATTTGAGACCCTGTTCTGTTTTGGAATGCAGTTCCTGTGTAGCCAAGTTTACATTCCGTGTATTACTGATATCTTATGATGTTTCTTTTTCTGTGTGACTTATTTCAGTTAGAATCATCGTACCTGAATCCACTCATTATGCTGCTACGGGCCTGATGACATAGATTTCATTGCTGAGTGATACTGCATTGTACGTAAGTACCACAAGTTCTTTATCCATTTTTCACTTTCTGTGATATTGAACTTGTACGGTAAACGAGGTTCTTGTAAACGGAGGCGTCCCAAACTTTGGGGTGGCTGTGTCTTTTTGATTTTAATTTCCCTAAGCTATAAGACCATAAGTGGAAGTGCCCTAGGCTCTGTTGCTTTGTTTTTTAGATGTTTCAGGAAACACCATACACTTCTCCTGAGTGTCTGTTGGCAATTTCCATCCCGCCCATCAGCATAACAAGGCTCCCAGTTCTCAATGGCCTGTTGCCTTTCTGGATTTTACACTTTTTTCAGATGGCCCTTTTGACCGGGGGGAAGTGAGACTTCATTGTAGTGCAGATTTCCTTTGCAAGCCTGCTTGGTTGGCCAAAAAGGGCGTATGCGTTTTTTCCTGAATATATTCAGGAAAAAACGCATACGCCCTTTTTGGCCAAGTGCATCATTGTGTACGTTCTGCCTCTTTTCCTATGCTTTCAATGCAATTCCAGTCTACCTCCTGAAATCGGTTTCCTGCAATTGTGCCCTGCTTTCAAGTCCTCTTGGCAGCCTTACTTCAGTCTATTTTTGGACGATAGCTGTCATTTATAACTCTGCAGGTTTGTGAATTACAGTGCCCCTGAGCTCCTTTCTTCAACTCGCTTTCTTTTGAGCTGGCCGCAACACCGCAGGATGGCTGCAGGCCCTAATCTGGTTCCGGTACGGCACGCTGAGCCTTTGGTTATTTCCTCTTCCTGGTGGGCAATGAGAGTTAAATTTGCCCGTCCGGACACCTCCAGCTAGTCTCTCATTGGTTCTCGCTATTCCTGTTCATCTTCCGCAGAAATTGCAAACTGGGCCAAACCGGGGGTTAAAGGGACTGACTCTCCAATTCGGGAGAGTGTTAGTAAAGCGTCTGGAATGTTGCACCCGAGTAGCAGGTTACGAAAACTGAGACATATTTGAACACGTCTCCCAATCACATGGTTGATCATACTTGGGTTCCACATGCATGTTTTAGCTGAAGGAAGAATACCTTAAACCTGGGTAGTTGAAACCCGTGTAATGGGTACAATGCAATATGACTTCAAAGGGTCTTCATTTGCTCACCGAACCTCTCCAATCCTATCACTGCTGCGTTTATGCCCCTGTACACATTCTTGATTCTCTTTCGGAGACATAGCAATCCATAGGTTTTAAGATACTTACTAATCAGGTACATTCTTAGGCGTTTAATATGCGGTGTTGAGTCCATTTCATTTAACAAGGAGTAGCTCTTGTGTATTCCATATTTGGCTTAAGGAACTTTATCTGTGCTCATTTCAATCTCTGGTTTTATGCAGCAACCCAACTCACCTTTCCCCTTAAGCAAGCATAAGTTGGTTTTCTAAATTTGAGAACCTGTTCTGTTTTGGAATTCAGTTCCTGTGTAGCCAAGTTTACATTCCGTGTATTAGTGATATCTTATGATGTTTCTTTTTCTGTGTGACTTATTTCAGTTAGAATCATCGTACCTGAATCTACTCATTATGCTGCTACGGGCCTGATGACATAGATTTCATTGCTGAGTGATACTGCATTGTATGTAAGTACCACAAGTTCTTTATCCATTTTTCACTTTCTGTGATATTGAACTTGTACTGTAAACGAGGTTCTTGTAAACAGAGGCGTCCCAAACTTTGGGGTGGCTGTGTCTTTTTGATTTTAATTTCCCTAAGCTATAGGACCATAAGTGGAAGTGCCCTAGGCTCTGTTGCTTTGTTTTTTAGATGTTACAGGAAACACCATACACTTCTCCGGAGTGGTTGTTGGCAATTTACATCCCGCCCATCAGCATAACAAGGCTCCCAGTTCTCCATGGCCTGTCCTGCCTTTCTGGATTTTACACTTTTTTCAGATGGCCCTTTTGACCGGGGGGAAGTGAGACTTCATTGTAGTGCAGATTTCCTTTGCAAGCTTGCTTGGTTGGCCAAAAAGGGCGTATGCGTTTTTTCCTGAATATATTCAGGAAAAAACGCATACGCCCTTTTTGGCCAAGTGCATCATTGTGGACGTTCTGCCTCTTTTCCTATGCTTTCAATGCAATTCCAGTCTACCTCCTGAAATCGGTTTCCTGCAATTCTGCCCCGCTTTCAAGTCCTCTTGGCAGCCTTACTTCAGTCTATTTTTGGACGATAGCTGTCATTTATAACTCTGCAGGTTTGTGAATTACAGTGCCCCTGAGCTCCTTTCTTCAACTCGCTTTCTTGTGACCTGGCCGCAACACCGCAGGATGTCTTCAGGCCCTAATCTGGTTATGGCATGGCACGCTGAGCCTTTGGTTAATTCCACTTCCTGGTGGGAAATGAGAGTTAAATTTGCCCATCGAGACACCTCCAGCTAGTCTCTCATTGGTTCTCGCTATTCCTGTTCATCTTCCGCAGAAATTGCAAACTGGGCCAAACAGGAGGTTAAAGGGACTGAGTCTCCAAGTGGGGAGAGTGTTAGTAAAGCGTCTGGAATGTTGCACCCGAGTACCAGGGTACGAAAACTGAGACATATTTGAACACGTCTCCCGATCACATGGTTGATCATACTGTAGGTTCCATATGCATGTTTTAGCTGAAGGAAGAATACCTTAAACCTGGAGAGTTAAGACCCGTGTAATGGGTACCATGCAATATGACTTCAAAGGGTCTTCATTTGCTCACGAACCTCTCCAATCCTATCACTCCTGCGTTTATGCCCTTGTACACATGCTTGATTCTCTTTCGGAGACATAGCAATGCATAGGTTTTAAGATACTTACTAGTCAGGTACATTCTTAGGCGTTTAATATGCGGTGTTGAGTCCATTTCGTTGAGCAAGGAGTAGCTCTTGTCTATTCCATATTTGGCTTAAGGAACTTTATCTGTGCTCATTTCAATCTCTGGTTTTATGCAGCACCCCAACTCACCTTTCCCCTTAAGCAAGCATAAGTTGGTTTTCTAAATTTGAGACCCTGTTCTGTTTTGGAATGCAGTTCCTGTGTAGCCAAGTTTACATTCCGTGTATTAGTGATATCTTATGATGTTTCTTTTTCTGTGTGACTTATTTCAGTTAGAATCATCATACCTGAATCCACTCATTGTGCTACTAAGGGCCTGATGACACAGATTTCATTGCTGAGTGATATTGCTTTGTAAGTAAATACCACAACTTCTTTCTCCATTTTTCACTTTCTGCGATGTTGAACTTGTACTGTAAACGAGGTTCTTGTAAACGGAGCCGTTCCAAACTTTGGGGTGGCTGTGTCTTTTTGATTTTAATTTCCCTAAGCTATAGGACCATAAGTGGAAGTGCCCTAGGTTCTGTTGCTTTGTTTTTTAGATGTTTCAGGAAACACCATACACTTCTCCCGAGTGGTTGTTGGCAATTTACATCCCGCCCATCAGCATAACAAGGCTCCCAGTTCTCCATGGCCTGTCCTGCCTTTCTGGATTTTACACTTTTTTCAGATGGCCCTTTTGACCGGGGGGAAGTGAGACTTCATTGTAGTGCAGATTTCCTTTGCAAGCTTGCTTGGTTGGCCAAAAAGGGCGTATGCGTTTTTTCCTGAATATATTCAGGAAAAAACACATACGCCCTTTTTGGCCAAGTGCATCATTGTGGACGTTCTGCCTCTTTTCCTATGCTTTCAATGCAATTCCAGTCTACCTCCTGAAATCGGTTTCCTGCAATTCTGCCCCGCTTTCAAGTCCTCTTGGCAGCCTTACTTCAGTCTATTTTT
Organism: Stenella coeruleoalba; assembly: GCF_951394435.1. NCBI lineage: Eukaryota > Metazoa > Chordata > Mammalia > Artiodactyla > Delphinidae > Stenella > Stenella coeruleoalba. The sequence goes on from NW_027646189.1 coordinate 2,011,484, forward strand.
GGACGATAGCTGTCATTTATAACTCTGCAGGTTTGTGAATTACAGTGCCCCTGAGCTCCTTTCTTCAACTCGCTTTCTTGTGAGCTGGCCGCAATACCGCAGGATGTCTTCAGGCCCTAATCTGGTTCCGGTACGGCACGCTGAGCCTTTGGTTATTTCCTCTTCCTGGTGGGAAATGAGAGTTAAATTTGCCCGTCCAGACACCTCCAGCTAGTCTCTCATTGGTTCTCGCTATTCCTGTTCATCTTCCGCAGAAATTGCAAACTGGGCCAAACAGGAGGTTAAAGGCGCTGAATCTCCAAGTGGGAGAGTGTTAGTAAAGCGTCTGGAATGTTGCACCCGAGTACCAGGGGAGGAAAACTGAGACATATTTGAACACGTCTCCCGTTCACATGGTTGATCATACTTGGGTTCCACATGCATGTTTTAGCTGAAGGAAGAATACCTTAAACCTGGAGAGTTGAGACCCGTGTAATGGGTACCATGCAATATGACTTCAAAGGGTCTTCATTTGCTCACCGAACCTCTCCAATCCTATCACTGCTGCGTTTATGCCCCTGTACACATGCTTGATTCTCTTTCAGAGACATAGCAATCCATAGGTTTTACGATACTTACTAGTCAGGTACATTCTTAGGCGTTTAATATGCGGTGTTGAGTCCATTTCGTTGAGCAAGGAGTAGCTCTTGTCTATTCCATATTTGGCCTAAGGAACTTTATCTGTGCTCATTTCAATCTCTGGTTTTATGCAGCACCCCAACTCACCTTTACCCTTAAGCAAGCATAAGTTGGTTTTCTAAATTTGAGACCCTGTTCTGTTCTGTAATTCAGTTCCTGTTTAGCCAAGTTTACATTCCGTGTATTACTGATATCTTATGATGTTTCTTTTTCTGTGTGACTTATTTCAGTTAGAATCATCATACCTGAATCCACTCATTGTGATGCTAAGGGCCTGATGACATAGATTTCATTGCTGACTGATATTGCTTTGTAAGTAAATACCACAACTTCTTTATCCATTTTTCACTTTCTGCGATGTTGAACTTGTACTGTAAACGAGGTTCTTGTAAACAGAGGCGTCCCAAACTTTGGGGTGGCTGTGTCTTTTTGATTTTAATTTCCCTAAGCTATAGAACCATAAGTGGCAGTGCCCTAGGCTCTGTTGCTTTGTTTTTTAGATGTTTCAGGAAACACCATACACTTCTCCCGAGTGTCTGTTGGCAATTTACATCCCGCCCATCAGCATAACAAGGCTCCCAGTTCTCCATGGCCTGTCCTGCCTTTCTGGATTTTACACTTTTTTCAGATGGCTCTTTTGACCGGGGGGAAGTGAGACTTCATTGTAGTGCAGATTTCCTTTGCAAGCTTGCTTGGTTGGCCAAAAAGGGCGTATGCGTTTTTTCCTGAATATATTCAGGAAAAAACGCATACGCCCTTTTTGGCCAAGTGCATCATTGTGGACGTTCTGCCTCTTTTCCTATGCTTTCAATGCAATTCCAGTCTACCTCCTGAAATCGGTTTCCTGCAATTCTGCCCCGCTTTCAAGTCCTCTTGGCAGCCTTACTTCAGTCTATTTTTGGACGATAGCTGTCATTTATAACTCTGCAGGTTTGTGAATTACAGTGCCCCTGAGCTCCTTTCTTCAACTCGCTTTCTTGTGACCTGGCCGCAACACCGCAGGATGGCTTCAGGCCCTAATCTGGTTCCGGCCTGGCATGCTGAGCCTTTGGTTAATTCCTCTTCCTGGTGGGAAATGAGAGTTAAATTTGCCCGTCCAGACACCTCCAGCTAGCCTCTCATTGGTTCTCGCTATTCCTGTTCATCTTCCGCAGAAATTGCAAACTGGGCCAAACAGGAGGTTAAAGGGACTGACTCTCCAAGTGGGGAGAGTGTTAGTAAAGCGTCTGGAATGTTGCACCCGAGTACCAGGGTACGAAAACTGAGACATATTTGAACACGCCTCCCGATCACATGGTTGATCATACTCTAGGTTCCACATGCATGTTTTAGCTGAAGGAAGAATACCTTAAACCTGGGTAGTTGAAACCCGTGGAATGGGTACCATGCAATATGACTTCAAAGGGTCTTCATTTGCTCACCGAACCTCTCCAATCCTATCACTGCTGGGTTTATGCCCCTGTACACATGCTTGATTCTCTTTCGGAGACATAGGAATCCATAGGTTTTAAGATACTTACAAGTCAGGTACATTCTTAGGCGTTTAATATGCGGTGTTGAGTCCATTTCGTTGAGCAAGGAGTAGCTCTTGTCTATTCCATATTTGGCTTAAGGAACTTTATCTGTGCTCATTTCAATCTCTGGTTTTATGCAGCACCCCAACTCACCTTTACCCTTAAGCAAGCATAAGTTGGTTTTCTAAATTTGAGACCCTGTTCTGTTCTGTAATTCAGTTCCTGTGTAGCCAAGTTTACATTCCGTGTATTACTGATATCTTATGATGTTTCTTTTTCTGTGTGACTTATTTCAGTTAGAATCATCATACCTGAATCCACTCATTGTGCTGCTAAGGGCCTGATGACATAGATTTCATTGCTGAGTGATATTGCTTTGTAAGTGAATACCACAACTTCTTTATCCATTTTTCACTTTCTGCGATGTTGAACTTGTACTGTAAACGAGGTTCTTGTAAACAGAGCCGTTCCAAACTTTGGGGTGGCTGTGTCTTTTTGATTTTAATTTCCCTAAGCTATAGGACCATAAGTGGAAGTGCCCTAGGCTCTGTTGCTTTGTTTTTTAGATGTTTCAGGAAACACCATACACTTCTCCCAAGTGTCTGTTGGCAATTTACATCCCGCCCATCAGCATAACAAGGCTCCCAGTTCTCAATGGCCTGTTGCCTTTCTGGATTTTACACTTTTTTCAGATGGCCCTTTTGACCGGGGGGAAGTGAGACTTCATTGTAGTGCAGATTTCCTTTGCAAGCTTGCTTGGTTGGCCAAAAAGGGCGTATGCGTTTTTTCCTGAATATATTCAGGAAAAAACGCATACGCCCTTTTTGGCCAAGTGCATCATTGTGGACGTTCTGCCTCTTTTCCTATGCTTTCAATGCAATTCCAGTCTACCTCCTGAAATCGGTTTCCTGCAATTCTGCCCCGCTTTCAAGTCCTCTTGGCAGCCTTACTTCAGTCTATTTTTGGACGATAGCTGTCATTTATAACTCTGCAGGTTTGTGAATTACAGTGCCCCTGAGCTCCTTTCTTCAACTCGCTTTCCTGTGACCTGGCCGCAACACCGCAGGATGGCTTCAGGCCCTAATCTGGTTCCGGTACGGCACGCTGAGCCTTTGGTTATTTCCTCTTCCTGGTGGGAAATGAGAGTTAAATATGCCCGTCCAGACACCTCCAGCTAGCCTCTCATTGGTTCTCGCTATTCCTGTTCATCTTCCGCAGAAATTGCAAACTGGGCCAAACAGGAGGTTAAAGGGACTGACTCTCCAAGTCGGAAGAGTGTTAGTAAAGCGTCTGGAATGTTGCACCCGAGTACCAGGGGAGGAAAACTGAGACATATTTGAACACGTCTCCCGTTCACATGGTTGATCATACTCTGGGTTCCACATGCATGTTTTAGCTGAAGGAAGAATACCTTAAACCTGGGTAGTTGAGACCCGTGGAATGGGTACCATGCAATATGATTTCAAAGGGTCTTCATTTGCTCACCGAACCTCTCCAATCCTATCACTGCTGCGTTTATGCCCCTGTACACACGATTGATTCTCTTTTGGAGACATAGCAATCCATAGGTTTTAAGATACTTACTAGTCAGGTACATTCTTAGGCGTTTAATATGGGGTGTTGAGTCCATTTCGTTGAGCAAGGAGTAGCTCTTGTCTATTCCATATTTGGCTTAAGGAACATTATCTGTGCTCATTTCAATCTCTGGTTTTATGCAGCACCCCAACTCACCTTTCCCCTTAAGCAAGCATAAGTTGCTTTTCTAAATTTGAGACACTGTTCTGTTCTGTAGTTCAGTTCCTGTGTAGCCAAGTTTCCATTCCGTGTATTAGTGATATCTTATGATGTTTCTTTTTCTGTGTGACTTATTTCAGTTAGAATCATCGTACCTGAATCCACTCATTGTGCTGCTAAGGGCCTGATGACACAGATTTCATTGCTGAGTGATATTGCTTTGTAAGTAAATACCACAACTTCTTTATTCATTTTTCACTTTCTGCGATGTTGAACTTGTACTGTACACGAGGTTCTTGTAAACAGAGCCGTTCCAAACTTTGGGGAGGCTGTGTCTTTTTGATTTTCATTTCCCTAAGCTATAGGACCATAAGTGGAAGTGCCCTAGGTTCTGTTGCTTTGTTTTTTAGATGTTTCAGGAAACACCATACACTTCTCCCGAGTGGTTGTTGGCAATTTACATCCCGCCCATCAGCATAACAAGGCTCCCAGTTCTCCATGGCCTGTCTTGTCTTTCTGGATTTTACACTTTTTTCAGATGGCCCTTTTGACCGGGGGGAAGTGAGACTTCATTGTAGTGCAGATTTCCTTTGCAAGCTTGCTTGGTTGGCCAAAAAGGGCGTATGCGTTTTTTCCTGTATATATTCAGGAAAAAACGCATACGCCCTTTTTGGCCAAGTGCATCATTGTGGACGTTCTGCCTCTTTTCCTATGCTTTCAATGCAATTCCAGTCTACCTCCTGAAATCGGTTTCCTGCAATTCTGCCCCGCTTTCAAGTCCTCTTGGCAGCCTTACTTCAGTCTATTTTTGGACGATAGCTGTCATTTATAAGTCTGCAGGTTTGTGAATTACAGTGCCCCTGAGCTCCTTTCTTCAACTCGCTTTCTTGTGACCTGGCCGCAACACCGCAGGATGGCTTCAGGCCCTAATGTGGTTCTGGCATGGCACGCTGAGCCTTTGGTTAATTCCTCTTCCTGGTGGGAAATGAGAGTTAAATTTGCCCGTCCAGACACCTCCAGCTAGTCTCTCATTGGTTCTCGCTATTCCTGTTCATCTTCCGCAGAAATTGCAAACTGGGCCAAACAGGAGGTTAAAGGGACTGTCTCTCCAAGTCGGGAGAGTGTTAGTAAAGCGTCTGGAATGTTGCACCCGAGTACCAGGGGAGGAAAACTGAGACATATTTGAACACGTCTCCCGATCACATGGTTGATCATACTCTAGGTTCCACATGCATGTTTTAGCTGAAGGAAGAATACCTTAAACCTGGAGAGTTGAGACCCGTGTAATGCGTACCATGCAATATGACTTCAAAGGGTCTTCATTTGCTCACCGAACCTCTCCAATCCTATCACTGCTGCGTTTATGCCCCTGTACACATGCTTGATTCTCTTTTGGAGACATAGCAATCCATAGGTTTTCCGATACTTACTAGTCAGGTACATTCTTAGGCGTTTAATATGGGGTGTTGAGTCCATTTCTTTGAGCAAGGAGTAGCTCTTGTCTATTCCATATTTGACTTAAGGAACTTTATCTGTGCTCATTTCAATCTCTGGTTTTATGCAGCACCCCAACTCACCTTTACCCTTAAGCAAGCATAAGTTGGTTTTCCAAATTTGAGACCCTGTTCTGTTCTGTAATTCAGTTCCTGTGTAGCCAAGTTTACATTCCGTGTATTACTGATATCTTATGATGTTTCTTTTCTGTGTGACTTATTTCAGTTAGAATCATCATACCTGAATCCACTCATTGTGCTGCTACGGGCCTGATGACACAGATTTCATTGCTGAGTGATATTGCTTTGTAAGTAAATACCACAACTTCTTTATCCATTTTTCACTTTCTGCGATGTTGAACTTGTACTGTAAACGAGGTTCTTGTAAACAGAGCCGTCCCAAACTTTGGGGTGGCTGTGTCTTTTTGATTTTAATTTCCCTAAGCTATAGGACCATAAGTGGCAGTGCCCTAGGCTCTGTTGCTTTGTTTTTTAGATGTTTCAGGAAACACCATACACTTCTCCTGAGTGTCTGTTGGTAATTTACATCCCGCCCATCAGCATAACAAGGCTCCCAGTTGTCCATGGCCTGTCCTGCCTTTCTGGATTTTACACTTTTTTCAGATGGCCCTTTTGACCGGGGGGAAGTGAGACTTCATTGTAGTGCAGATTTCCTTTGCAAGCTTGCTTGGTTGGCCAAAAAGGGCGTATGCGTTTTTTCCTGAATATATTCAGGAAAAAACGCATACGCCCTTTTTGGCCAAGTGCATCATTGTGGACGTTCGGCCTCTTTTCCTATGCTTTCAATGCAATTCCAGTCTACCTCCTGAAATCGGTTTCCTGCAATTCTGCCCCGCTTTCAAGTCCTCTTGGCAGCCTTACTTCAGTCTATTTTTGGACGATAGCTGTCATTTATAACTCTGCAGGTTTGTGAATTACAGTGCCCCTGAGCTCCTTTCTTCAACTGGCTTTCTTGTGACCTGGCCGCAACACCGCAGGATGGCTTCAGGCCCTAATCTGGTTCCGGCACGGCACGCTGAGCCTCTGGTTATTTCCTCTTCTGGTGGGAAATGAGAGTTATATTTGCCCGTCCAGACACCTCCAGCTAGTCTCTCATTGGTTCTCGCTATTCCTGTTCATCTTCCGCAGAAATTGCAAACTGGGCCAAACAGGAGGTTAAAGGCGCTGACTCTCCAAGTGGGGAGAGTGTTAGTAAAGCGTCTGGAATGTTGCACCCGAGTACCAGGGGAGGAAAACTGAGACATATTTGAACACGTCTCCCGATCACATGGTTGATCATACTCTGGGTTCCACATGCATGTTTTAGCTGAAGGAAGAATACATAAAACCTGGGTAGTTGAAACCCGTGGAATGGGTACCATGCAATATGACTTCAAAGGGTCTTCATTTGCTCACCGAACCTCTCCAATCCTATCACTGCTGCGTTTATGACCCTGTACACATGCTTGATTCTCTTTCGGAGACATAGCAATCCATAGGTTTTAAGATACTTACTAGTCAGGTACATTCTTAGGCATTTAATATGCGGTTTTGAGTCGATTTCTTTGAGCAAGGAGTAGCTCTTGTCTATTCCATATTTGGCTTAAGGATCTTTATCTGTGCTCATTTCAATCTCTGGTTTTATGCAGCACCCCAACTCACCTTTCCCCTTAAGCAAGCATAAGTTGGTTTTCTAAATTTGAGACCCTGTTCTGTTCTGTAATTCAGTTCCTGTGTAGCCAAGTTTACATTCCGTGTATTACTGATATCTTATGATGTTTCTTTTTCTGTGTGACTTATTTCAGTTAGAATCATCATACCTGAATCCACTCATTGTGCTACTAAGGGCCTGATGACACAGATTTCATTGCTGAGTGATATTGCTTTGTAAGTAAATACCACAACTTCTTTATTCATTTTTCACTTTCTGCGATGTTGAACTTGTACTGTAAACGAGGTTCTTGTAAACGGAGCCGTTCCAAACTTTGGGGTGGCTGTGTCTTTTTGATTTTAATTTCCCTAAGCTATAGGACCATAAGTGGAAGTGCCCTAGGTTCTGTTGCTTTGTTTTTTAGATGTTTCAGGAAACACCATACACTTCTCCCGAGTGGTTGTTGGCAATTTACATCCCGCCCATCAGCATAACAAGGCTCCCAGTTCTCCATGGCCTGTCCTGCCTTTCTGGATTTTACACTTTTTTCAGATGGCCCTTTTGACCGGGGGGAAGTGAGACTTCATTGTAGTGCAGATTTCCTTTGCAAGCTTGCTTGGTTGGCCAAAAAGGGCGTATGCGTTTTTTCCTGAATATATTCAGGAAAAAACGCATACGCCCTTTTTGGCCAAGTGCATCATTGTGGACGTTCTGCCTCTTTTCCTATGCTTTCAATGCAATTCCAGTCTACCTCCTGAAATCGGTTTCCTGCAATTCTGCCCCGCTTTCAAGTCCTCTTGGCAGCCTTACTTCAGTCTATTTTTGGACGATAGCTGTCATTTATAACTCTGCAGGTTTGTGAATTACAGTGCCCCTGAGCTCCTTTCTTCAACTCGCTTTCTTGTGAGCTGGCCGCAATACCGCAGGATGTCTTCAGGCCCTAATCTGGTTCCGGTACGGCACGCTGAGCCTTTGGTTATTTCCTCTTCCTGGTGGGAAATGAGAGTTAAATTTGCCCGTCCAGACACCTCCAGCTAGTCTCTCATTGGTTCTCGCTATTCCTGTTCATCTTCTGCAGAAATTGCAAACTGGGCCAAACAGGAGGTTAAAGGCGCTGAATCTCCAAGTGGGAGAGTGTTAGTAAAGCGTCTGGAATGTTGCACCCGAGTACCAGGGGAGGAAAACTGAGACATATTTGAACACGTCTCCCGTTCACATGGTTGATCATACTTGGGTTCCACATGCATGTTTTAGCTGAAGGAAGAATACCTTAAACCTGGAGAGTTGAGACCCGTGTAATGGGTACCATGCAATATGACTTCAAAGGGTCTTCATTTGCTCACCGAACCTCTCCAATCCTATCACTGCTGCGTTTATGCCCCTGTACACATGCTTGATTCTCTTTCAGAGACATAGCAATCCATAGGTTTTACGATACTTACTAGTCAGGTACATTCTTAGGCGTTTAATATGCGGTGTTGAGTCCATTTCGTTGAGCAAGGAGTAGCTCTTGTCTATTCCATATTTGGCCTAAGGAACTTTATCTGTGCTCATTTCAATCTCTGGTTTTATGCAGCACCCCAACTCACCTTTACCCTTAAGCAAGCATAAGTTGGTTTTCTAAATTTGAGACCCTGTTCTGTTCTGTAATTCAGTTCCTGTGTAGCCAAGTTTACATTCCGTGTATTACTGATATCTTATGATGTTTCTTTTTCTGTGTGACTTATTTCAGTTAGAATCATCATACCTGAATCCACTCATTGTGATGCTAAGGGCCTGATGACATAGATTTCATTGCTGACTGATATTGCTTTGTAAGTAAATACCACAACTTCTTTATCCATTTTTCACTTTCTGCGATGTTGAACTTGTACTGTAAACGAGGTTCTTGTAAACAGAGGCGTCCCAAACTTTGGGGTGGCTGTGTCTTTTTGATTTTAATTTCCCTAAGCTATAGAACCATAAGTGGCAGTGCCCTAGGCTCTGTTGCTTTGTTTTTTAGATGTTTCAGGAAACACCATACACTTCTCCCGAGTGTCTGTTGGCAATTTACATCCCGCCCATCAGCATAACAAGGCTCCCAGTTCTCCATGGCCTGTCCTGCCTTTCTGGATTTTACACTTTTTTCAGATGGCTCTTTTGACCGGGGGGAAGTGAGACTTCATTGTAGTGCAGATTTCCTTTGCAAGCTTGCTTGGTTGGCCAAAAAGGGCGTATGCGTTTTTTCCTGAATATATTCAGGAAAAAACGCATACGCCCTTTTTGGCCAAGTGCATCATTGTGGACGTTCTGCCTCTTTTCCTATGCTTTCAATGCAATTCCAGTCTACCTCCTGAAATCGGTTTCCTGCAATTCTGCCCCGCTTTCAAGTCCTCTTGGCAGCCTTACTTCAGTCTATTTTTGGACGATAGCTGTCATTTATAACTCTGCAGGTTTGTGAATTACAGTGCCCCTGAGCTCCTTTCTTCAACTCGCTTTCTTGTGACCTGGCCGCAACACCGCAGGATGGCTTCAGGCCCTAATCTGGTTCCGGCCTGGCATGCTGAGCCTTTGGTTAATTCCTCTTCCTGGTGGGAAATGAGAGTTAAATTTGCCCGTCCAGACACCTCCAGCTAGCCTCTCATTGGTTCTCGCTATTCCTGTTCATCTTCCGCAGAAATTGCAAACTGGGCCAAACAGGAGGTTAAAGGGACTGACTCTCCAAGTGGGGAGAGTGTTAGTAAAGCGTCTGGAATGTTGCACCCGAGTACCAGGGTACGAAAACTGAGACATATTTGAACACGCCTCCCGATCACATGGTTGATCATACTCTAGGTTCCACATGCATGTTTTAGCTGAAGGAAGAATACCTTAAACCTGGGTAGTTGAAACCCGTGGAATGGGTACCATGCAATATGACTTCAAAGGGTCTTCATTTGCTCACCGAACCTCTCCAATCCTATCACTGCTGGGTTTATGCCCCTGTACACATGCTTGATTCTCTTTCGGAGACATAGGAATCCATAGGTTTTAAGATACTTACAAGTCAGGTACATTCTTAGGCGTTTAATATGCGGTGTTGAGTCCATTTCGTTGAGCAAGGAGTAGCTCTTGTCTATTCCATATTTGGCTTAAGGAACTTTATCTGTGCTCATTTCAATCTCTGCTTTTATGCAGCACCCCAACTCACCTTTACCCTTAAGCAAGCATAAGTTGGTTTTCTAAATTTGAGACCCTGTTCTGTTCTGTAATTCAGTTCCTGTGTAGCCAAGTTTACATTCCGTGTATTACTGATATCTTATGATGTTTCTTTTTCTGTGTGACTTATTTCAGTTAGAATCATCATACCTGAATCCACTCATTGTGCTGCTAAGGGCCTGATGACATAGATTTCATTGCTGAGTGATATTGCTTTGTAAGTGAATACCACAACTTCTTTATCCATTTTTCACTTTCTGCGATGTTGAACTTGTACTGTAAACGAGGTTCTTGTAAACAGAGCCGTTCCAAACTTTGGGGTGGCTGTGTCTTTTTGATTTTAATTTCCCTAAGCTATAGGACCATAAGTGGAAGTGCCCTAGGCTCTGTTGCTTTGTTTTTTAGATGTTTCAGGAAACACCATACACTTCTCCCAAGTGTCTGTTGGCAATTTACATCCCGCCCATCAGCATAACAAGGCTCCCAGTTCTCAATGGCCTGTTGCCTTTCTGGATTTTACACTTTTTTCAGATGGCCCTTTTGACCGGGGGGAAGTGAGACTTCATTGTAGTGCAGATTTCCTTTGCAAGCTTGCTTGGTTGGCCAAAAAGGGCGTATGCGTTTTTTCCTGAATATATTCAGGAAAAAACGCATACGCCCTTTTTGGCCAAGTGCATCATTGTGGACGTTCTGCCTCTTTTCCTATGCTTTCAATGCAATTCCAGTCTACCTCCTGAAATCGGTTTCCTGCAATTCTGCCCCGCTTTCAAGTCCTCTTGACAGCCTTACTTCAGTCTATTTTTGGACGATAGCTGTCATTTATAACTCTGCAGGTTTGTGAATTACACTGCCCCTGAGCTCCTTTCTTCAACTCGCTTTCTTTTGAGCTGGCCGCAACACCACAGGATGGCTTCAGGCCCTAATCTGATTCCGGCACGGCACGCTGAGCCTTTGGTTAATTCCTCTTCCTGTTGGGAAATGAGAGTTAAATTTGCCCGTCCAGACACCTCCAGCTAGCCTCTCATTGGTTCTCGCTATTCCTGTTCATCTTCCGCAGAAATTGCAAACTGGGCCAAACAGGAGGTTAAAGGGACTGACTCTCCAAGTGGGGAGAGTGTTAGTAAAGCGTCTGGAATGTTGCACCCGAGTACCAGGGGAGGAAAACTGAGACATATTTGAACACGTCTCCCGATCACATGGTTGATCATACTCTAGGTTCCACATGCATGTTTTAGCTGAAGGAAGAATACCTTAAACCTGGGTAGTTGAAACGCGTGGAATGGGTACCATGCAATATGACTTCAAAGGGTCTTCATTTGCTCACCGAACCTCTCCAATCCTATCACTGCTGCGTTTATGCCCCTGTACACACGCTTGATTCTCTTTCGGAGACATAGCAATCCATAGGTTTTAAGATACTTACTAGTCAGGTACATTCTTAGGCGTTTAATATGGGGTGTTGAGTCCGTTTCGTTGAGCAAGGAGTAGCTCTTGTCTATTCCATATTTGGCTTAAGGAACTTTATCTGTGCTCATTTCAATCTCTGGTTTTATGCAGCACCCCAACTCACCTTTACCCTTAAGCAAGCATAAGTTGGTTTTCTAAATTTGAGTCCCTGTTCTGTTCTGTAATTCAGTTCCTGTGTAGCCAAGTTTACATTCCGTGTATTACTGATATCTTATGGTGTTTCTTTTTCTGTGTGACTTACTTCAGTTAGAATCATCATACCTGAATCCACTCATTGTGCTGCTAAGGGCCTGATGACACAGATTTCATTGCTGAGTGATATTGGTTTGTAAGTAAATACCACAACTTCTTTATCCATTTTTCACTTTCTGCGATGTTGAACTTGTACTGTAAATGAGGTTCTTGTAAACAGAGCCGTTCCAAACTTTGGGGTGGCTGTGTCTTTTTGATTTTAATTTCCCTAAGCTATAGGACCATAAGTGGAAGTGCCCTAGGTTCTGTTGCTTTGTTTTTTAGATGTTTCAGGAAACACCATACACTTCTCCCGAGTGGTTGTTGGCAATTTACATCCCGCCCATCAGCATAACAAGGCTCCCAGTTCTCCATGGCCTGTCCTGCCTTTCTGGATTTTACACTTTTTTCAGATGGCCCTTTTGACCGGGGGGCAGTGAGACTTCATTGTAGTGCAGATTTCCTTTGCAAGCTTGCTTGGTTGGCCAAAAAGTGCGTATGCGTTTTTTCCTGAATATATTCAGGAAAAAACGCATACGCCCTTTTTGGCCAAGTGCATCATTGTGGACGTTCTGCCTCTTTTCCTATGCTTTCAATGCAATTCCAGTCTACCTCCTGAAATCGGTTTCCTGCAATTCTGCCCCGCTTTCAAGTCCTCTTGGCAGCCTTACTTCAGTCTATTTTTGGACGATAGCTGTCATTTATAACTCTGCAGGTTTGTGAATTACAGTGCCCCTGAGCTCCTTTCTTCAACTCGCTTTCTTGTGACCTGGCCGCAACACCGCAGGATGGCTTCAGGCCCTAATCTGGTTCCTGCCCGGCATGCTGAGCCTTTGGTTATTTCCTCTTCCTGGTGGGAAATGAGAGTTAAATTTGCCCGTCCAGACACCTCCAGCTAGTCTCTCATTGGTTCTCGCTATTCCTGTTCATCTTCCGCAGAAATTGCAAACTGGGCCAAACAGGAGGTTAAAGGGACTGACTCTCCAAGTCGGAAGAGTGTTAGTAAAGCGTCTGGAATGTTGCACCCGAGTACCAGGGGAGGAAAACTGAGACATATTTGAACACGTCTCCCGTTCACATGGTTGATCATACTCTGGGTTCCACATGCATGTTTTAGCTGAAGGAAGAATACCTTAAACCTGGAGAGTTGAGACCCGTGGAATGGGTACCATGCAATATGACTTCAAAGGGTCTTCATTTGCTCACCGAACCTCTCCAATCCTATCACTGCTGCGTTTATGCCCCTGTACACATGCTTGATTCTCTTTCAGAGACATAGCAATCCATAGGTTTTACGATACTTACTAGTCAGGTACATTCTTAGGCGTTTAATATGCGGTGTTGAGTCCATTTCGTTGAGCAAGGAGTAGCTCTTGTCTATTCCATATTTGGCCTAAGGAACTTTATCTGTGCTCATTTCAATCTCTGGTTTTATGCAGCACCCCAACTCACCTTTACCCTTAAGCAAGCATAAGTTGGTTTTCTAAATTTGAGACCCTGTTCTGTTCTGTAATTCAGTTCCTGTGTAGCCAAGTTTACATTCCGTGTATTACTGATATCTTATGATGTTTCTTTTTCTGTGTGACTTATTTCAGTTAGAATCATCATACCTGAATCCACTCATTGTGATGCTAAGGGCCTGATGACATAGATTTCATTGCTGACTGATATTGCTTTGTAAGTAAATACCACAACTTCTTTATCCATTTTTCACTTTCTGCGATGTTGAACTTGTACTGTAAACGAGGTTCTTGTAAACAGAGGCGTCCCAAACTTTGGGGTGGCTGTGTCTTTTTGATTTTAATTTCCCTAAGCTATAGAACCATAAGTGGCAGTGCCCTAGGCTCTGTTGCTTTGTTTTTTAGATGTTTCAGGAAACACCATACACTTCTCCCGAGTGTCTGTTGGCAATTTACATCCCGCCCATCAGCATAACAAGGCTCCCAGTTCTCCATGGCCTGTCCTGCCTTTCTGGATTTTACACTTTTTTCAGATGGCTCTTTTGACCGGGGGGAAGTGAGACTTCATTGTAGTGCAGATTTCCTTTGCAAGCTTGCTTGGTTGGCCAAAAAGGGCGTATGCGTTTTTTCCTGAATATATTCAGGAAAAAACGCATACGCCCTTTTTGGCCAAGTGCATCATTGTGGACGTTCTGCCTCTTTTCCTATGCTTTCAATGCAATTCCAGTCTACCTCCTGAAATCGGTTTCCTGCAATTCTGCCCCGCTTTCAAGTCCTCTTGGCAGCCTTACTTCAGTCTATTTTTGGACGATAGCTGTCATTTATAACTCTGCAGGTTTGTGAATTACAGTGCCCCTGAGCTCCTTTCTTCAACTCGCTTTCTTGTGACCTGGCCGCAACACCGCAGGATGGCTTCAGGCCCTAATCTGGTTCCGGCCTGGCATGCTGAGCCTTTGGTTAATTCCTCTTCCTGGTGGGAAATGAGAGTTAAATTTGCCCGTCCAGACACCTCCAGCTAGCCTCTCATTGGTTCTCGCTATTCCTGTTCATCTTCCGCAGAAATTGCAGACTGGGCCAAACAGGAGGTTAAAGGGACTGACTCTCCAAGTGGGGAGAGTGTTAGTAAAGCGTCTGGAATGTTGCACCCGAGTACCAGGGTACGAAAACTGAGACATATTTGAACACGCCTCCCGATCACATGGTTGATCATACTCTAGGTTCCACATGCATGTTTTAGCTGAAGGAAGAATACCTTAAACCTGGGTAGTTGAAACCCGTGGAATGGGTACCATGCAATATGACTTCAAAGGGTCTTCATTTGCTCACCGAACCTCTCCAATCCTATCACTGCTGGGTTTATGCCCCTGTACACATGCTTGATTCTCTTTCGGAGACATAGGAATCCATAGGTTTTAAGATACTTACAAGTCAGGTACATTCTTAGGCGTTTAATATGCGGTGTTGAGTCCATTTCGTTGAGCAAGGAGTAGCTCTTGTCTATTCCATATTTGGCTTAAGGAACTTTATCTGTGCTCATTTCAATCTCTGCTTTTATGCAGCACCCCAACTCACCTTTACCCTTAAGCAAGCATAAGTTGGTTTTCTAAATTTGAGACCCTGTTCTGTTCTGTAATTCAGTTCCTGTGTAGCCAAGTTTACATTCCGTGTATTACTGATATCTTATGATGTTTCTTTTTCTGTGTGACTTATTTCAGTTAGAATCATCATACCTGAATCCACTCATTGTGCTGCTAAGGGCCTGATGACATAGATTTCATTGCTGAGTGATATTGCTTTGTAAGTGAATACCACAACTTCTTTATCCATTTTTCACTTTCTGCGATGTTGAACTTGTACTGTAAACGAGGTTCTTGTAAACAGAGCCGTTCCAAACTTTGGGGTGGCTGTGTCTTTTTGATTTTAATTTCCCTAAGCTATAGGACCATAAGTGGAAGTGCCCTAGGCTCTGTTGCTTTGTTTTTTAGATGTTTCAGGAAACACCATACACTTCTCCCAAGTGTCTGTTGGCAATTTACATCCCGCCCATCAGCATAACAAGGCTCCCAGTTCTCAATGGCCTGTTGCCTTTCTGGATTTTACACTTTTTTCAGATGGCCCTTTTGACCGGGGGGAAGTGAGACTTCATTGTAGTGCAGATTTCCTTTGCAAGCTTGCTTGGTTGGCCAAAAAGGGCGTATGCGTTTTTTCCTGAATATATTCAGGAAAAAACGCATACGCCCTTTTTGGCCAAGTGCATCATTGTGGACGTTCTGCCTCTTTTCCTATGCTTTCAATGCAATTCCAGTCTACCTCCTGAAATCGGTTCCTGCAATTCTGCCCCGCTTTCAAGTCCTCTTGACAGCCTTACTTCAGTCTATTTTTGGACGATAGCTGTCATTTATAACTCTGCAGGTTTGTGAATTACACTGCCCCTGAGCTCCTTTCTTCAACTCGCTTTCTTTTGAGCTGGGCCGCAACACCACAGGATGGCTTCAGGCCCTAATCTGATTCCGGCACGGCACGCCCTTTGGTTAATTCCTCTTCCTGGTGGGAAATGAGAGTTAAATTTGCCCGTCCAGACACCTCCAGCTAGCCTCTCATTGGTTCTCGCTATTCCTGTTCATCTTCCGCAGAAATTGCAAACTGGGCCAAACAGGAGGTTAAAGGGACTGACTCTCCAAGTGGGGAGAGTGTTAGTAAAGCGTCTGGAATATTGCACCCGAGTACCAGGGGAGGAAAACTGAGACATATTTGAACACGTCTCCCGATCACATGGTTGATCATACTCTAGGTTCCACATGCATGTTTTAGCTGAAGGAAGAATACCTTAAACCTGGGTAGTTGAAACGCGTGGAATGGGTACCATGCAATATGACTTCAAAGGGTCTTCATTTGCTCACCGAACCTCTCCAATCCTATCACTGCTGCGTTTATGCCCCTGTACACACGCTTGATTCTCTTTCGGAGACATAGCAATCCATAGGTTTTAAGATACTTACTAGTCAGGTACATTCTTAGGCGTTTAATATGGGGTGTTGAGTCCATTTCGTTGAGCAAGGAGTAGCTCTTGTCTATTCCATATTTGGCTTAAGGAACTTTATCTGTGCTCATTTCAATCTCTGGTTTTATGCAGCACCCCAACTCACCTTTACCCTTAAGCAAGCATAAGTTGGTTTTCTAAATTTGAGACCCTGTTCTGTTCTGTAATTCAGTTCCTGTGTAGCCAAGTTTACATTCCGTGTATTACTGATATCTTATGATGTTTCTTTTTCTGTGTGACTTATTTCAGTTAGAATCATC